>NW_020217507.1:0-4311 GCF_003070985.1 Temnothorax curvispinosus | reverse complement strand
AATACTATCGCACGTTGTCGGCAAATGGTTATCGGCTTATGACTATGGTAATTCATTATTGATATATGCTAATGAGCCCATTGAAATGTGTTCATTAATACAAAGCTATAAATACACACTTTCATGAATACATCTTTATATATGTATTCCCTTGGTAAGGAATAATTGTGTCTAAATTTATGAAATAGTATATTATTAAATCTATAATTTGGCATTATGTAAATTTAAATTTTACGATGATATCTCATATCATATCTCATAGCGAGCTATCTTTCATCCACGGCTTAAATACTGTTTTTATAAGAAATATTCATAGAGGTATATCATTTCTTACGTTTTTTCAATTTTCAATATTATTTTCTTTGTACAAGAGAGCAATCTTAAAATTACGAATACGTTAACATAAAGTTTATTTAAATTGATCAAAAAGCCCATATTACTTTCTAGTAACATGGGCTAACTATAGGAAATGGCATAAGAGTCTTTGAAGAACATAAAACAACTTTTCATCAACATATCTGCAGTTTTAATTTTTTTTATTGCAACTTAATATTTTTATGAAATTAGATTAATTCTCATAATGACATACAAAAAATAAATCGGTTATACTAATTCTGTAAAATTAAACTGTATATATTACAAAATAAAATAATTCGAATTCAAGCTCTCTAATATGATTATTTGAGGCGGCAAAACGTACAGATTCGTAATATAATTTTATATAAAAGGTTTGCTTGTTTTAAAATTTAAAATAAAAGCTGTATATATTTAAACACCAATAACCTATATATAACTTTACAAGTGTCAAACTACGTCTTGAATTTATTTTCATAATATAATTTTTTTAACAAAGTTTAAGATTTCTACTTCGTCTGAAGAAAATTTGTTTCCGAATTTATTTTAAAAAATCTCCGAAAAGAGGGAGAAAGAGAGAGGTGAGTGTTTGGACTTGCAAGCCACGAGAGAAGATATTGCGTACGTGGTAACGGGAGCGTAAAAGCGACTGCAATTTATGCTAGTGGAGGGCGAAACTCTGTTTACAGCTCTCGCGCTCTGCAAAACAGCCACCGCGCTCTCGCACGCCGCTCATCATCTGGAAAGTACGCCGGAGTAAATTGGGGACTGCGCTTAATCCCACGCCGCGACACGTAAAAAGCGGCCGTTAAGCTGCCTGTCGCACACCCCCGAAACAATGGCGCGGTAGCTAATAATAAGGAGGGCCGATGACCAGACTCTCGACGATGAGTAGGTAACCGTAACGCGAGTACGTCGCGTATACGATAAATCGTCCGATGTTTATTGGGCCGTCAAAGTTGCGTTCGCCTCGACGTTTCCTGGGTTACTTTGAAATCGTGCTTGCAGGTACACTACTTGCTGCAGCGTCGGAGTAATAATTCAGCGACATCATTATTGGCGCGCTAGCATAAATTCGAGTTACCCCGCACTGAGCATATTAATAATTTCGTACGTAAGGCGCGTCGCTTCGTTGAGACCGCGGCATCGCACCTTCGTGAGAATAAACATCGTCTTCCTTCGATCATTTTGGCGAAATAGACAATCTTTTTTAAACTGTTAGGAAAATATATATCAGCAAGTTATGGTATGAAATTGATTACATTGCATTCCACAGTTACATTATATAAGATTTATGATGCTGTATCTATAAAAATAACGTTAATTTAGAAGATTGTATAGGATTTATTGTTCTTCCGCAATAGAATTGTGCGATAGAAGTAATTTAATTTACTAAAACAAGAGTAGCCCTAAATTTTTTCTGACTGATACATTATTTATGTAATCTAGATGATTAACCTGAGATAATATTTTTCTTCGCCAGTAATAATTAAACAAAGGAGATGGTTTAATTTGAGCCAACTGGCCATTTATTAATATAATTCAGATACACAACGTTTCGACCATGGTTTGTGGTCCTTATCAAGTGTAAACTAAGTTATAGATTTACAATGAGGCTTATATTATCAGTTTTTATAATTAAGATGTTTTGTACACGGAAAAAAAATTAAGTTGCTTCAATTAAACGTCAACGTCACGAGCTGCCACAGCATAAATAGTTAATTCAATTGGATATCATTGGACCAAATATTTAAAATTTAAATTAAATTCTCTGATGATGTTTTTTGTTCATTAATATTAATGTTGCATCAATAAATTTTATCTCGATAACACTGATGCTGTTGATACAAAAAATGATGCTGTTGATACAACATCATTTTTTTTATAATAGTAAAAGCTCACAAGATTAGAAATCAATCAAAGGAAGATGGAGCGTGGAGCCGTAACAAGGTGTTGGTGTTCATATATTCTATACTTATACGTATAGAAATAGCTGTGTTTCAAGTCCGACAAATTTGCGGCGCACAGTTTATTAAATTGGAATATATGTATATGTACAGTATGTACATTACAATTCGATATTTCTAGAATATATGAACACCAACACCTTGTTACAGCTCCACCGTCCACGCTTCATCGTCCTTTGATTGATCTTTTTTTTTTCCGTGTAGAACAGCCTCCTTTGCTAGATGATTAAATTTATGCATGAGAGTATTTGACAAGTAAACGTAAAGTTTCCAAAATGTCTTAATTACATTTCGTTATTATAATTAAAACCGAAAAACTTAAAATATTTGGAAATTTTACAAATTATTAACTCAATTTTTTTCTATATTGCAACAAGCTTCTATTTCGCAAAATTTTTTGTATACTCATATTTTCACATGATTAATCTTTCACATGATCAATTTTTCCGGAATAATTTGCTTTTGTTTCAAAAACTTTTAATTTGTTTTCATATTAAAAATTTGTTTTAGGAAACAAAAAATCGTAAAAATTTATATGATATTGTATGTTCTCAAATATTTTAATATACATTTTCCTCCGATTTTTATAATATATATTTTATATATACTAGACATCACTTCGCGCGCGCTATTTAGCTTTAATATTACACACAACTGTCAAAATATGCTATGACAGCCGCTCACGCAGCAACAGAATCAATCAGCATCGCGGAAAAGAGCCAACAAAGCAATTCGAGACTTTCGAGAAGACTTCGAGAGATGCGAGTATCGATTTAACATGCCTTTTTTTAGAAAGGATAAGATATATTTTTTAATATAGATGGATGTGAAAAATACTAACTGATATACGTAACATAACACAATAACTTTATTTTTATTTTTATTATTTTAAATAATTTTCCTTTCAATTGTACGAAGGAACTGTAAATATCTTTTGAGAAAAGATATCTACGACTGCTAATTATATATTAAAATTCTGAAGGTGACGTAAAGATTTTGTATAAAGATTTCGTATATAAAGGACATTATTCTTGTTATGCTATGAGCATTAACAACAAATATTAGGTAAAAAAATCCAGCAACATTAAAAATAAAATAATAATGTGTATTAAATAATTATTGCTAATCAATAATAATTAAATAACTAAGAATTTGCTATACATAACACATTATTACCTTAATATCAAGTGCAAAAAATGAGGAAAAAGCGATGATTTCATGCAATCTTCTCAGTATGCAAATTTTAAGTTGTTTCTATGTCCTAAATTACCGCTGGAATAGTGCAGCATTATTATCCTTATGGAACAACAACAAAGTCACGATGATCTATTGTTGCAAAACGGGTATAATGGTTTACGTGTTGCAAATGTGCCAGCGTCACATCTTACCCAAACTATGTTTCGACCGTTGGTATACAGCTACGTTTGCAGTCGCCATAAATTAATGGTCTTAAGACAGCATGCAACAGATACGTGTACAAGTGCGACGTAAATGAAATACGTGTTTAGCCGAGATAACGCAATTAATATGTAAGACACTTTAAACAATCAAAACATTTCTATTTAATCGTATCCCCATATATAATTATAATCTACATCTAACAAAAGTAAAATTGCATTTATATGAAATATAAAAAATCTTACTCCTCATTTTGAATATCTCTAAAAGAATATTAAACTACTTATATATATGGGTTATTTTAAAAAATTATATTTGCTATTGCAAATTAAAAAGAACTACAAATTTTCTTTATACTAAAACAAACTTAAAATGTGTTAATGAAAAATACTGTATAGTAATGTATTTTGCAATATTTACGAGATCGGTTGTAGGCGCGTCTATGAGAGATAATGTTTGAACTAAAGTATAAAAGAAATATTTTTTTTCATATGAAAAAGAGAGAGAGAGAGAAAAATTTAAAAAAAATTTGTAATTTACAAGAAACTGTAGGCGATTTGAAAATACATAGCGAACAACCGCCCAAGCGTCC
>NW_020217506.1:0-2275 GCF_003070985.1 Temnothorax curvispinosus | reverse complement strand
TTTCCTACTGTGTCCGATCGACACTGTGTCCGATCCGCACTGTGTCCAATCCGCACTGTGTCCGATTGCAACCACCGTGTGTCCGTTTCCTACTGTGTCCGATCGACACTGTGTCCGATTCATTCAACCTGTTGTGTCCGATTTATTCTGTGCGCAACTGGGACGCTCCCGAATCTGCTGATCCTGTTCAAACAGAATGGCACTGATTTGAAACACGTGTACAACGATCACGTAAATACCGACATGGCGTACGATGAATTTTGCTCGTTGTGCCACGATTGTTGGCAATGCAAGTACGGATTCGTAGTGATAGACAAGGACAGCGCGCTTTCGAACGACCGATACAGAAAAGGATTTAACGTGTTCGCCATACCGCAAAAGCGGTCAGTCGTCGCCGATACGTCGTCGAAGGTGAAACGTTAGCGTTACAGAAAGAGAGATCGATACTCTGCTTTGTTTTTTCCCCGCGATGGCTGCGATCGATGGGAGCGAGACGATTCGCGAACGCGAGAAGATCGTGAAAGATATTGCCGCTGAAAAAGATCGTCGACAACTCGAGCTTGACAGCGGTGAAGAAAGAGGAGCCGACGCTGACGCGAAAATCGAACCGCTATCCATTCAACAGCTCGGGGAGGAGGAGGAGGATGCTACACCAAAGAGAAAGAGGAAACGATTAGACTTCTGGTGGGATCTGTCATCGACACCGTGTAAATCTGATCAATCGAAACGATCGATAGTACTACTGATAACCTTTACACCGATAACCTCTACACCGACGTGAACCGTGCAACGTACGAGTCTCGATGAATTCCTCGAAAACGTGGATGTTTTCAAAACCACGGACGACTCGATCGGGACGACCGTTCGAAAGCAGTTGCAAACGTCAAAGGGTCGAGAATTGTTTGTAGAAACGTTGCAAGATTACTTGGATCCACTGAGCCGAATTTACATCGCAGAGGTTTTGGGCGCATGTCCAACAATAGACATAGTGTACGGCGTTTATCTCGGCAAGAATGAATTGATGCTCGGTAATAAACGTCTTGACGTGGACAAAGCGGATAACATTTATATCAACGGCGTACGATACGCCGGCACACCCGGTATTTATGAGTTGATCTTCAAGAAAATACCCGATGACAAGCTCTACACGGAGGACGATAAGATTAAGTACAGGAGCATACTGTTGACAACGAGTGCTCATAAATTCAAACACGATCCTCACGAGCGAGTAAAGGGCAACGTGGGATACAAGTATCAATTTGTAATCTCACCATTGATATCGACCGGATCCAAAAAGAAAAAATCAGGAAAGGGATTATTCACGCCTCGCGCGATGACGCTAACCGATAATAAGATCGACTACGTGCACTGGGACGACCCCAACAAGCTGGTGGATCGTCTGCGATTGCTCGACGCTTTGCGTCAAGCTGGCAACAATGCCCACGATAACGAGATCACGTCGATCATCGAGGAACTTCGCGAGGCTGGGCTTATTATAAATTAAACGGCGCGACAGCGATCCGTTCAATCGGTGTCGAAATGCCGATCAATAAATTTGGATTGTTCGAGCAGAGCGAAGACGCGACGAATGCCATTTCATATCATCGGTGGAGCGGATTAGTGAGAAATGACTATATCGAACGGCAACGAGTGAAGAAAGGCAACGGTTAATTAATACGAAAACCGGATTGGCTCACAGTTGACTTGTAGCCAAGTGGCGCTGCACACGGCCACTTTCAACATGTGCACAAGTTCACACGGCCACTTCCAACATGTGCACACACCCACATGTGCAGATGTGCGGGGAAAGTGCGGGTATCTACCTTATCGACCCGAGATAACAAAAAATATATATATTTTTGTCTCTCTCTTGTAACTGACAAATTTTGTAGACAATTTAACAATTTTCAGTACTATTATATGTATGTCATCAAGTGAAAAAAACGTGCAATTCGCATATCAATCAATTGAGTTATTTGATAATTAATGAAAGTTTATATTAACTATGACTGTATGAATCATTGTCAATATCTATGTTAATCATTAATGATAAATAATTTGAAATATTACTTATCGCCAAGAGGTTATGAACAGTTAATATTTTTTGTTATGATAAAAGAATAAACTGTTTAAAATATTTCTACAGCTTTGAAAGTTAGCCTTTGGAGTGAATAACATTATCTTGTAATTTGTAAGTAAAAAATAATATATTATAAAAAAAAGTGACAAAAAAAAACATGTCAAAAATCCAAAACAGTCAATTAATCATTTAATA
>NW_020217505.1:0-4347 GCF_003070985.1 Temnothorax curvispinosus | reverse complement strand
AAATTAATACGCAAATTTGCGAAAAATCACGCAACTTCTATTGCGAATTATATCTGTCCTTGTATAGGCAAAGATATAGACAAGGATAGCACGCTACATTGCACGCACACATACGCACGATGCACACCGACATTATACTTTTATATTACGCTTCCAAATCTTGATTTGGGGGGTTTATCGATGTTTTTCTTGTTGTGCAATTCGGGGGAACTTGTTTTCGCGTTCGTACCAATGGTATATCTCTTATATGAAATACATCTTGTGACGAGCTGACAGCTCGCCGCAACTCGAGACGCCATATTGGGATAAGAGTAGGATAAGGAAATCTGTACTTCCGTAATTTTTTCTCGTTTTCTATATAAAATCGGAGTTCCCCCGAATCATTAATGTATGTACTGCAATTCTGGAGAAGGATTTTTAATTCTGTCAAATTAATACGACGCTACGTGCCGACAAAAAATGCCGGTAAAACAGACGGCTCCAGCATCCCCTTAAGGTGGAAATTATAAAAAAATAGTCCAATTATTATTTGTCGTTAAAGATTTTATATTCGTGGTAAAGTTTAATTAAAATTAATAATGCAAAAACAATATAATGTTTGTAAATTTACTTTTATTGTCTATACAGCGGTATTTGTTAAATATTTTTTTACATGTATACATTTCATGTATTTACATATTCGGCGGTATATTCATTCGTGTCTCCAAATAATCATTTTATTTGGGTTATTGGATGATCGAAAGTTACGATTTATAAATTTTAAAGTGTAATATAACCGCATTCTAAAAAATAATTTTTCTTACTACCTCGGTCGAAAGTACGTACTTTCGGCCCCGGTTCCACGGCAGAAAGTCTCATTTTTATGCCTTGGTTAAACTACATGCGCGCCATCTAGAATAGCGGGAGTGAAAACTTAGTTGCGTGCACTGGCACTCAATATATGACAAGATCCCTACCACAATATTACCACAAACCCAATTCACATCGCCCCAACCTCTACTTTTACTTTCACTCGTATAACCTAAAAATTTGTTTACAGTTAGTCAATGATAATGTTTATTAGTAAATTCTATTCAGAAAGTGATTGTGATTAGTGTAATAAAAATAAAAATAAGAAAATGCATGAACCATCATCTGGCGAGTCAACAGATGAGGAAGAAGACAATTCCTTTAATTAAAGTGTATTTATACCTTTATTTATAGATGCATTTGATTTGATGCCTGCCCCCGACCAGCAGCACTCGCTTCGCTCGTGCCGCAAATGTCGGGGCAGGCATCAATATCTTCAACACACACATGTCATTCTTCCGTACTTTCGACCAGGCAGCAAGAAAAATAGTATACACTACACGGGCAGAAAGTTTGAGAGCCCTGAACTGCGCGCCATCGTGCTCGAGGCGCGAGTGCTGCTGGTCGGGGGCAGGCATCAATATCTTCAACACACACATATGTCATTCTTCCGTACTTTCGACCAGGCAGCAAGAAAAATAGTATACACTACACGGGCAGAAAGTTTGAGAGCCCTGAACTGCTCGAGGCTTCGCCTCGAGCACGATGGCGCGCAGTGCAGGAATCTCAAACTTTCTGCCCTTGTAGTGTAATATACTATTTTCAAGTATTTTAAATGTGGAAACCTGCTGCATGGGTGCTTAAATGTTGTTAGTTCAGCCTCTGTCAATAATTTTTGTATAACATTTTTCTCTATAACAATATTTTGAAAGTGCTAATTGAAAATCGCTTCCAATGAGCACACGTAAAAAATGAAATTATTATGTGGCAATTTTAAATTCCCGAAATTTGAATTTTGGTTTTGGTATGCTTTCAAGAAACAAAAAATGCTCCTATTTTGGCAGCCTCAAACGCTGCAAATTAGGTAATTTTTGCTTTTATTTATTTTGGCGTCTGATTTATGCAATATTTCACCGAAAATTAACCTCTGTGGCGTCACACCGACTTTGCGCTACCACACATACCAAGCGTCACACCAATTTTGCACTACCACATATATAAAAATCCTCTGATTGGTCTCCGCCAAAATAATGACGATGCGCAGTACGGATCGGCGCAAACCACGAAAAAGGGTAAGAGTGAGCATACTAGTTATACTATGGTAAGGAATAAAGGCCATTGCATATAACAAAGTTTTAGTCATAATCGTAAAGGTGCCTTTTCATGCTGACGCTCGACGCTCATTTTCAGCGGCAAGAAGGTCGCATGACCACAATTGACGCCGGCGTCAATTGAAATTCATGAAAAGGAAAACAGCGTCAAAATTTCGGCGTCTTCGCGCTGCTTTGGCTTTGACGCTTAGGCTGGTTTCACATGGGGCGTAAGATGCGTATGCGTAACTTGCGTCAGCCAATCAAATCGTCTCAGTATTTAATCGTATCATACGCGTATAGTAGCTGAGATGATTTGATTGGCTCACGCAAGTTACGCATACGCATCTTACGCCCCATGTGAAACCAGCCTTAAAACTGAGAAAATCCAGCTTTCTTTGCTTGACGCTAGCGTCAGATCGAAATCACGTGATCTCGCGATACGCTGAAACGAGCGTCCCATGAATTCGCACCTTTAGGCCATAAGAAAATAGACCAATCACACTCGATTATTCTTCGAGCTCAAAGAGAATAATCGACTGTGATTGGTCTATTTTCTTACGGTCTTACGATTATGACTAAAACTTTGTTACGTGCAATGACCTTTAGAGTAGGCAGGAGTAAGGATTTGCGTCTTGATTGGCCGAGCGTAAGTGTAAAAATAAGAGTAGAAGTAAGAAAAAAAATTGATTTATTTCGCTTACGCCTTCACGCTAGCTCTTTAATGCCCTGGCTACATCTATCGTAACGCTTTGATCGTGGTCGTAAGCAATGAAGTCGTCGTAAACCGTATATCTATGCCAATTTATCTATAAACACTGCATTTTTCTTCGCACGTCGAAAAAGCTGACAGGTTAGGTTATGTTGTAACGCCAGACAAGCGTCGTAATTGTAAAGAGTTCAAGCTGAATCAACTCATACGATGAGCTTACGATAGCGATTACGACGAGCGTTACGACCGTTACGACGAGCTTACGGTGAACATTACGATAGATGTAGCCTAGACTTAAAGGCCATTGCACGTAACAAAGTTTTAGTCATAATCGTAAGGCCGTAAGAAAATAGACCAATCACAGTCGATTATTCTCCTTGAGCTCGAAGAATTTTCAAAATTGCTACGTTAAGTTCAAGCGTCGCCATTTTGTAAAAAATCAATATTTTTAAAATCGGCTACGACACGCCAAAGATAATAGTATCTATTTTCATTTCCTGTTTGATTTTTTTGTTTTAGATGATTTTTGAGGAAGCGCCGCTGGGTACCGTCTTTTTTTACGGCACTCCGTAGACGACTCTAGTACTCCGCAACATTTTTTAATAAAAAAAATTTAAAACATTCTTGAAAGTGTGTATTTTTAACTACAAAGAACCCCGTCCCGACAATTCCAATAATTTCCCTGAAAAAAATTCCCGAAAATTACCTTTTTTTTTCGTTTCTAGGTGTTGTACATATATTCCCCCTTAAACCGAAAATAGCCCTCTTATAGAGAATTCACATTGCGTCCGATGTTCGACGTACGACGATCCAATATCCAATAACAGAATTTATTATTAGAGACAAAAATTTCTTATTGGATGTCGGATCGTCGTACGTCGAACATCGGACGCAGTGTGAATCCTCCATTACTCCACGGTTACTTCGTGTATTGTAGACAACGCTCTAAGGCTATTCTACAATTGCGTAAGAGTAAGGAGTAAGAGTAAAGAGTAAGAAATTGACCAATCACAGTCGATTATTCTCCTTAAATTCGACTAGAATTATGCATGAAGATGATTAACGAGGAGCACACACTTCTGCATAACGCATAATGCGTAAGCATAAGAAAACTGATTGGTCTATTTCCTTATGCACATGTGTATGGACCAATCAATTTTCTTATGCTTACACATTATGCGTTGTGCAGAAGTGTGTGCTCCCCGTTTAACTCTCTAATCTCTTACTTCTCAATTCTTTTTCTTTTACCAATCTTGCCCTTATAAACTTTCTAGTTAGGATCTTTGTTAAAAAATACAAATTCAATGACTTAGAAATGCATATTTACTTATAAAAAGAATAAAAAATACAAAATATAAAATACAAAATATAAAAAATCAATTATATTTACGTATACATATAGATCGATGACGCCAACAGATCGATGTTCAGTGCATTGAGTGCACGTAACAAAGATTGATAAGAATTATTAAGTGGCCTTACAATTGATTCCTCGTTCCGGCAGCTCGTCGTTCGGCTCGCAGGGCATGATGGTAC
>NW_020217504.1:0-3814 GCF_003070985.1 Temnothorax curvispinosus | reverse complement strand
AAATCTCCGAAGAAAATAATTTATTATTTAACGTTGTCCTAGATTCTTGATATTATTATGTTGCACATTGTTTAAAAATAATCACCTTCTTACTGGAAAAGTAGAAAACATTATTAAAAAAGTTCTGACTATGTTTATAATTATATTACAGCCGCGATCTATTGATATACTTTAAGATTTCTTCCACGTCTCATTATTTGACGTACGATGAATTATTTCATTTTATTTTTTATTTTTTTTTACGTTATTACTGTTCAATTCTGTGACATAAGTGAATTCTCCATTCAATCGATGTACTAAATTTGAGAGAAACGGAGTAACACATATATTATTTCAGAAATAAAATTTCCGAACTAAATAATTTATTTAACGCTGTCCTAGATTCTCGACATTATTATATTAGACATTGTGTAAAAATAATCACATCCCTTTTGAGAAAAAGAAAATATTGTTAAGAAAATTCTACGTTATAGTTATATTACAGTTGCAATCTTTTGATATATTTAAAGATTTCCTTCACGTTTCATTATTTGACATGCGAATACGATGGATGAATCATTACGTACTATATTTTTTCTAAACATTTACTACTGTCCAATTCTGTGACCTCATGTAATCTCACCTAATTCATGCATTAAATTTGAGAGAAATGGAGTAACACATTTTATTTTAGAAATAAAATCTCCGAAGTAAATATAATTCATTTAACGCTACTCCAAGATTCTTGACATTATTAGAGATTGCGTAAACGTAATTGCATCCCTATTGGAAAAGAGAAAATATTAAGAAAGTTCTGACTATATTATAGTTATATAATACATCCGCAATCTTTCAATATATTTAAAGATTTCCTCCACGATCGATTATTAAGATGACTATTAATATGAATAAAATATTATTTTATTTATTTTTAAATTCTTTTAGACAATAATCATTGTTTATTTAAAAAAAATTGCATGCAGAGAAAATAACAAATAATATGAGTCAGATACCAGATACGAGTGGAAAAATTATCAGATTAGCGAAATGTTATCGGTATTGATATCGAATCGAGAACAATATTATTATATTATTGTTAAATATTTTCTGAATTCAAATATTATTGAACAACTTCTCTCTAAATGTGTATTTCTGAAACTGTTGCGACTGCGTGAGAAAAGAAATCGATTTTTAACTTCCGGACGCCCAGATTTAAATTCTAGAGCGAAGCGACACGATCGCGGGCACGGTCGATGTTCTGAATAGGTGTCTACAGTCATGCAGCAGCACACTTAAGAATTACATCACGATTACATGTCCCCCGGCTGACATGATTCTAAATTTCACACGAGCTATTATTTCAATCGCGCATCGCTCGTCGCCGGCGCTCGATTCTCCCCCTCGCGCGGCCGCGGTGAATCGTCGTTTCGTCGGCCGCTCGCTCATTCCGCCTCATCGTCGATCTCACACAAAAGGGAAACCATGGGAATCCCGCCTAATTATATTATTCATAATTAGCTGGGATTCGCGCGCGGAGCAGAGCGGAGCAGAGCGCGGCGCGGCAGCCGAACGCGATGCAGTCCTAACGATGTGAAACGACGGATTATCACGCGGTTATCCGAAATGCACTCGGCTGTTCCGAGACGAAGTCTGAACGCACACGAGCGCGCGGTCGGCTATATTTTCTTTCTTTCTTTATTTTTTTTTTCGTTTTCTTCCGAGAGAACGTATTTACCTTGCTACCGGTATCCACCGCGTAAAGTAGCAGCGAAGTAGTAAAGTGAAACGGATAACACACCTGTGCAGTTGTTTGGTTCACGGATGCGATTTGGTTAACGGACTTCAAATTACACGGTTCTGTTGGAGATGGAAATACTTCGGTCGTGCTTGTACGAGTCGCGAAGCGCATTCGCCACGATCCCGACATATGTTTGCACATCGCTCTTTTTATTGAATTAGTGGGACAGCGACAAATACGCGTCACGCAGTAACAAAATCTTCGATTAGTTTTCTCGAGTCGATTTCACGCAGCTACTTCGCCTCGAAGAATAGCCAAACCCATTTCGTTCGCCTGATTACCGTTTGCTATTAAATATCTTGGTATTTAAGTGCTGGGTATTAAAACTTTTTTTAAACGGAATACACTTAGAATTCAAATAAGCGAAATAAATAGCTATAAAAACTTTCGATAATGAAATTAACAATAAGTAAAGTAAAAGTGGGCTTTGAGAGTAAAACGCGGTTAATAGTAAGTTAAAACAATTTTTAATTACTTAGATAAGGTATATAATTATAAATCGGACACGATAGATCGAATCGCCGATGATGGCTCAAAGCAAAGTCAAAACGTCCGATTTATAATTATTTATATTACCTTGTTAGTAATTAAAAATTATTGTAACATTAACTTACGCACTGTTAACCGTGTTATACTCTCAAAGCACATTTACTGTTAAATTGGTAGTGTCAAATTATATACTCAATTAAAGTCATTTTTAACCATTTCAATAAGTCGCCACTACTCTTATTCAATATATCGTTAATTTAACTAAAACAATGAAGTTAAAATAATACTGTTTTGTGTTAAAATAATAAATTTGGACACACACACGGTAGTTAAAAATAGCAGAATGTTATTTAACTCAAGGTATTGATTTAAATTTCATCCTTTCATACTTAACAGTATAGAATTGACCCGTTTGTCTTCACCTAATTTACATTTGAAGAAACTTCTATATTTTTGCAAACAAAAATTCCCTGTAAATCGATTACGGAATACCTGATTGCGTGGAACATGACCGCGAAACGATTTGTATATGCGTAACAATACCGCGCGAGCGCAGTTTTGAATACCGCGGATTTACCTCTGTGTTAATTTCTGTAAACACGCCGTCGCATCGATTTCACAATGAATTTATTCGCGGCAGAATTGTTTGAAAACGCTCGCACATATTCCCGCGAGTGCATATTTCTCGCCCCTGAAGAGACCATGCTCTCTTCAGCATACGCGCGGGCACGTTTTAGGACGTACTTAACGTGCGACCAGGAAGCGGATTTCAACAGCGTTTTTAACGATGTCTCGTAAACCACGTCGTCGATAAACACCGCTGCTTCCAGCCGCGTAAGAAATTACACCGCAATTATATGTGGGTTAAGCGCAAATTTTAAACGGTTACGAATATAGTAACATTCGGCAATGAAAAAGCGAACGGTATCTTTTTAACATTCCTCACCGAGATACGTGTTCGAGATAAATGTGTAAAAGACCGGACTGACAATTTGACGACTGAGGGGAGATTCGACAGTTCTCTTTGGTCTCTCGCAAAACATTATTTCTCTGAGACTGCATCTCTAATGCTCTTAGGTCATTTTTACTTTCAAAAAAAAAATCTTTGCTTTTAACCGTTTCGCAACACGCCCAGAGTCCATCAGAATCGTAGAGAGACACATATCTTTCTGCATAAGTAGGTATATTAACTGATTTGATCTGCGATTTGACTCGCTCGTGCAACTTTAATGCAGTTCATGCCTTTCGATATGTAAAGAGATTTGCTAAGATAAGTTCCTTTCTTTTCTCGCGCCCGTTTAAGTTTACGGAGCTACGTATAACACGATTTTGCAATCGGGATATTAACGGGGCATATAGGCCGATCGCTTTTTTTTTCTTAAATCGCAGGTTTAAACGCGTAAAGAGCATGTACTGGAGCGCGTATCGCGAATTCGGTATCGCACGCTTCATAAGTCGAGGAAGAGCTTTCGAAGCGAAAGTACAACGCGGTGTCCGCTGGAAAAAAAGATTTAATTTGATAGCGTTCATCACGGATGACCGACCACT
>NW_020217503.1:0-1152 GCF_003070985.1 Temnothorax curvispinosus | reverse complement strand
CTTACGGTACTTTACTTTCACCGTTCTCTGGCATTCTCTTTCTTTTTTTTCCACGTTTTTTCTTCTCTTCTTCTTCTTCTGGTATTAACATCTTTGTTGGAATAGAGTTCTTTCTTAATCGTTTCATTTCTTTGGCTGGTACATTCTTCAATCTAGGTTGTGTCCACTCCATTATGAAGCAATCAGCATCGAAATGATTACTACATATCATTGCTATAATTAGATTAAAATATATGTATTTTAATATGTATAGTTTATATATATATATATATATATATATATATATATATATGTATTTTATATGTATGTAAATTAAATTAATTATATAAACTTACCCGTATCAACTTTGATATCTGTTTCCTTCCTTTTACAGGCATCAAGCCATTGCTGACGAATAACGTCTTCCTTTGGAAATCCGAAAAATTTCAAATTTTTCGTTTTGTCAGACGTGCGACTAGTACAGTGTTTTATACAACACGTTGGCATCGTTTTTTCAAATAAGGCTTGATATAACACGATGCTAATATAACCTAATCTGTGACTGTGACAGGCACGTAATTCTGAATCCAGTCTGGCACAATTGCTACGAACCGACCAAGCGGTATCGCGGCGATACAACGATCACGGCGGAGGTTTGCTAAATCCGACGCAGTTACTGGGGCAAACACCCAGAAAAAACACAATCTTCGAGTCCGATCGATGGTCCTCTAATCAGGAACTCCCGAATAAACGCATTCACTCCGGATTTAATATGGACTCCGAAAGCGAGTACAAACGTCTTAAGTGCGACGACTCGTCTTTTGAGCGTATAAATCTCGAAGATACTTTATTAACGAAGCAACAGCGGCTATCAGATGTTCTAGACTTTACCCGACATTGATGGCAATATTCGCGGTGATGGCATGTATACAAGAAGCCATGTTGCTTTTTAGCATTTTTGGTCAAATTCTGATTGGTCAAAGAGCAGACGCTACTTTGAACCACTGCGCATCCTCGAGAATGGTACACCTTATATCCTTACACCATGGGCTTATCCTTCGTTCTGCACCATTCGCAGGCCCTCGCATCATCTTTCCCTCCATTCCTCTTTTTCCAAACCTACCTATGGTACAATAACGCCGCTAGATTCAACGAATACATTTTAATTTTCTA
>NW_020217502.1:0-7546 GCF_003070985.1 Temnothorax curvispinosus | reverse complement strand
TGTGGAGTAATCTTAAACTCAAAAGAAATTATAAAATGTCACATAAAAATCTATTAAGAGTTTTTAAAGCAATTTATTCAATTGAGATTATTATTGCAATGTTAAAAACAAATATTTAATGCCACTTATAGATTGTTCTTTACGTTATTTCAAAATAAATACTTATAAAATTAATACGCTAATGTAACAAAATTCTAAAATTACATTATATTAATTTATTTCGAGCCAACAAAGAACAAATACTAATGCCTCATGTGAAAAGATATGTATTCCATTTGTAAATACACAGAACGTTTGCTGGAATCTAATTTGTTTTTAGTCTTTATTAGATAGTACATAAATAAATTTGACTTTGTTTTGCTTACTGCTTCTTAATTTCGTACATATTTAGCCTAAGGGAACAAACACACTTTCATGCTAAAAATAAACATGTTCATACATCATGAGTGCTCGAGAAACTAACATTATCCTTATTCAGTATTTTATAAAAACGTTTGTTTAATTTTAAATTCTGAGTTTTCCAGAGAAACATTATTAAAATTAAATTGCACTTTGTTTATACTTTTCTTTTCTCACAAACAAACTTTGTTACAGATACCTGAAACGAGAATCAACATGGAATTACTAAAATTATTGTTATTTGGTAATCTATTATTCATTGCTGTAAAGGCTATTACCGACAAAGTCTTGGATGAAGACAAATGTATAGATAGGGAGTCAATTGAATTAATACAATATGATATCGAATTAATAACATACATCAACGAGAAAGACTATAAGAACATAGAAACAGATATAGATATTTATAAACAATTTAAACCATATTTCGACAAGCAACGAGCAAACGGCGATTTCATCTTCCAAGGTCAATCAACTATGTTTTTTCGACCTAAAAGTGACGACGTAAACATAATATGTCTGAATTATAAAAACCTGATAATAGCTACATTGGCCACAGAAATTACTTATTCTTCTAGTAATGGTACAAGTACGACCATTAAACCGAGGTCGCATGAACTTAGTGGACACAAACAAACTGTCGCCCTTTATTTTGATGACGTTGTCCCGTCTAACTTTTATAATTATCGCCTAATCATGAAATTTGTCGGTATGATAACTGATAATACAGGAAGCTTTTACAAGACACCCTACATAAACGATCAAGGAGAAAAAAAGTAAGTAGTAAAAATCCAATAGATATATGCATTTGTTAGATAAAAATTATAAGAAAATGCGAATTATTCCACTTATATTAAATGTACGCATACTTTAGATAATGCGGATAATAATCTAAATATTATATGTGCCAATATTACTTTTATATAATATTTTCTATGGATATATTAAGAACCATATAAAATAATAATACAGCGTAATGAAAAAAAAAACGCTAGATGATACTCTCGATTTGTCTCTTACTAGCCACATTTAAACATTCTCTAACCCAACACTTATATGCCAGCAATGATTGAGAAAATATATTGTTAAAATGTTATAGATGGTTTATCGCAGCAGCCGATTTCCATGGGGCTGGGGCCCGAGAAATATTTCCATGCTGGGACCAGCCAGATATCAGGACAAAGTTTAACATTTCCATAAAGAATAATCAAAAATACATAGCTTTATCGAATTCACCGAGTGAAGACTACGTGGAGACTACAGATGACAGCGGGATGGTTTGGACACGCTTTAAGACAACGTATAATATATCCGCTTATCACGTAGCGGTTGTACTGTCCGATCTTTATCCCATTTCTGAGAATGTATGGGGCAGGAAAAGCGTGGAATCGCACATAAAATTCGCACGGAAAATTGCTGAAAATACTACCTTGTATTTGAAAAACAAGTTTCACAAAGCACAATTTCCACCGAAAGTAGATCATGTTGTAATCCCGTGTTCCCGAGACGAAGGCCTGGAAAGTTGGGGACTCGTTCTTTATAGGTATTGCTAACAATACATATAATTCGAAAGAAATTTTAATTTTTATTAGAAAGAAAATTTGCTTGTGATAAGTTTTTAAAAATTTTTCAATTTGTAAAATACTCATTTTTGTATTTTTGATTGATCTTATTAAATAGCAACAGAAAAACGTTGTGTGATATATCATCATGCATTTACTGATTTAATGAGCAATACAAGTTTACAGTATATTATTCACATTATATTCATCAAAATTATCGATATTATCGTTTTTACATTATATACGATTAAACTCGACACTTAAAAAAAGATTTTTGATCGGATTATTTTATTATTTTTTAGTGAAGCAGCTATTATCTACGATGAAAAGTTAGATTCCATTGCATGGAAAATTGAAGTAGCTCGCATGGTAGCGCGTAAAATGGTACATCAATTATATGGCAACCTAATCAGCCAATCCTGGTGGTCTTATATGTGGTTAAACAAGGGTATTGCTTCGCTTCTGACAACGGAGATCATCAAAGAGGTTGTTTCCGTTAAAAACTTTCTGTGTCACTAAGCATGTAAAAGAAAAGCTAGTTGATAATACGTAAACAATTTTTTTGCTTTTATCAATTATTTTACATCTTAAAACAATGAAATATTGATTGTTGGAATTTTATTATATTTTCATGGACTGAAATGTAAAGATATATTGAATTTGAAAATAAACATATCTATTTTAAATTTGAAATGATTTAGCTAAAATTCAAGAATTTGTTTTAAAATTTTCAAGTAATAACTAGTTTTTATTAAATTGCATGTCGTTTTAAGTCAGGTCATTATAATTTTAAATTATACAATAGCTATTATGAAAATAGTAATGTGTTCTCTTATTAAATAATTTTTTAATAATATCAAAATTTTTGTCTTTAGTATATAAATTATCGGTACCCGGATTTATTCACGGTACAACTTCAATATGAGTGTCTCCGTTTGAATGATTATTATGACATGCCTCTTGTATCAAAAGTCGTTACACGCGCAGACATAAATTCTCTTTTCTCTTTTACTTATTACGTTAAAGGTAAGAATAAGTAAACATAATTAAATAATTGCGCGCAAAAAATTTTTATATATAAATGTAATAGAAGATAATAATAATTGAAAGTAAATTCGTCTGCCATCTAATTATCTATTAATTTGAGGAGACACACATTTTTTAGTAAAAAAAATACAAAATACATAATTAAAACTTAAAACTCATCTTTTTCTACAAAATTATTGTGTCTTTAATTTTATTAGAATTTTATTTAAATTATTTTAAATATGCTTAATTATATTTTATAACTTTATAATATTAACTGTTACAGCACCTGCATTTGTACGTGTATTGGAACAAATGGTATCTCCAGATACATTTCAAACAGGTCTCAAAAAGTATTTAAACAAATAGTAAGTAAAATAACTATAATATAATAATTATACTGAATACATAATCAGACATAATAATTTAAGTATCCATTATAATTAAAGGTTACATAAATTATTTACATAATATATATAATACGTAATTTTCTATTTTTTAATACAATCCCTCTGTTATAGCCTTTAATGTTACAAATTTATCTTAATGAATTTAGCCAGCTTAGATCCATCGATATTTCGACTAACACAGCTGACAAATTCTTCGATCTTCTACTACGTTACGACGACGTAGCATATGGTCATTTAAAAAAGACATTGACTGAATGGTCGAAACAAAAGCGCTATCCCATACTGGAAGTGACGCAAGAATCTTCAGGAGATCTGGCCAAAATAAAATTATCGCAAGAATATGTTAATGAAACATATGGGCAAAACTTGTGGATACATGTGACTTATGATACACAGAGCCGTGGTGAAAACAGCAAATGGCTGAGTCCGGACAATCCACATTTTCACCTAACTGATATTTTTAAAAACGACTGGATTGTTGTCAACGCACGACAAACTGGTGAATATAAATTAATAAATTTGTTATGCTTCTATATCTATTACACATGTAAGATTTAATTTTGCATAGTTAATCAAATAGTTATGAAAGTTATTCATTGTGTACAACAGGATACTATCGTGTTAATTACGACAAGGATAATTGGGAAAAACTTATGAAACATCTAAATTCAGAGGAATTTGAGTTAAGTCATGAGTTTATTCATGTACTGAATCGTGCTCAGATCATCAGTGACGCATATTATTTTCTATTAAGAAACAAACTTGACTTTCCTTTCTTTAAAAATCTCACATACTATTTATCAAGAGAGGTAGATTATATAGCGTGGTATCCAATGTTTAAAATTATGGAAGAGATGTCAGGCTTTTTCCCATTTCCAGAAAGTACGGAAATCAAGGTAGATAATGATAAAGATTTCGTCAATGAGAAATATTAATTATCTGATTGTTACGTATGAAATATTCGACTTATTTTTAAAAAAACTAAATAAAAATTTCACGTAAATGAAGTACATAACTAAAAAATCTTAATTACGTCTTTTTGTAACAGTTATTTTATATTAATTATTTTATTTGAAACAGGTATAAAATATTTAAAAACGGAATATGATTATATTTCCGGTACAGATAATAATTTTAGTATTTTAAACATTAAAAATTATTTTATAATCGTGCATATATTTTATGCCATATTATTATAAACATTAATTCATTAGTATATTATAGAACTTCTCAACCTGAATGTATATGATGTCATATTTGATCTTAAAATGAAAAAGTAATCTTTTACAGTTACATCTCAATATTTCTCTTTAACAGATATAGATCGCAATTTAAAAGTTTGTAACAATTTCCTAAAAATAGAAATAATTTTTTATTTAAAAAATAATTTATCTCAACAAAGTATATGTAATAACTAAATTTTTGAAAACTGATACTTTATTATATGAAAAACATGAAAGAATTAAAAGAAACGTATTTTAACTATTAAAATATGAAAAAATATAAATAGTAATACTTGAAATATATAATAAGATTTATCTAAACGTGCCTGTCTGCTTATACATAATCCGTCTTATTACAATAACAAAAAAATTAATATAAAAACTTTGTTATTAATTTGTTTTTAGGAACACCTTCAGAAGATCTCGGAATCTGTTCTGAGAAAGATAATACATACAGACAAAAATGTAGCGTATGAATTTACTGAATGTTTAAGACAAGAAGCCGCAAAATGGGCATGCAACCTCGATTCTTCGGAGTGTACTCATAGTGCCCATCTGAAATTAACATCACTTCACAAAAAGCGGTACCAATAATACTTTTCATAATTACGGTTTATCTAATCATGCTCGAGAAAAAATTATCAAAGTATAAAACGATAAAACGTAAAACGTAACTAATGACAAATTTTTATTCTTTTACTAAATATTCCAGACTTTCGCCGATTTGGAAGGAATGGACATACTGTAAAGGACTGATGTCAGCGAGCAATAGTTCATGGAATGAAGTGTTTCATTCAGGAGTATTAGATAATAACCTTTTACGATTTTTAGCGTGCACTAAAAATCATACCGTCATCATCGGTTATCTCGATTTATTAAAATCGGAACGTTTTACTAAAGCACAATATCGTATCACAGTTTTCCATTCCATTATTGCACGACATGCGAGAAATGAATTAGTGCTCACTTATATTCTAAACAATTTTGCAAATGTTGTACCTAAGTAAGATTATTCTTTACACAAACACATATTGTTTAAAATTGTAAAAGTTTGTTATATGTATTAATTGCAATTATATTTGGAATTTTGTTTTTACAGGGAGATTAAGAAGATTGTAGCGTTAACAGATATTATTAATAATCTGTATAATATAGATCACCTTGAGTTTAAGGTAAAGTTTAAGGAATATAAATATATATAACACATTTCTTGATTGTGCTGAAAAGATACTATTGCAGACAAATGTAGAATTAGATTCCAATTCCTCTAGATTCCTTTAGATTCCTTTTCCACAAAAGTATTTTTGTTCTTCTTCCTTCTTGAATTATTACTCTATCTCTCTTCTCTCTTTCCTTAGTCCCTCTTAATACATTTCCTATTTTCTTATTTGATGTTTTTCTCTGCGTGTTTTTTTCTTCCTTTCTCTTCATACTTCGATATGATTCCTCTTCATTTCTGTTCCACGTTTTTCTATTTTGTTCTTTCTTATTCTCTTTTTGATCGCTATATTATTTCTTCTTCTTCGATTCGAGAAAGAAATAATTTCAGAAATACTTATGAAATTTCTTCTTCGATCATTTATTTTTCTCATTATTTTGTTGCGTCTTTTCTATACTGTGAACAAATTCTTCTTGGTTCGTTTTCCACAATTTTCTTCGATCTCCCTTCTTTCGACCGTTTTTCCATAGTCTAAATAAATATTACAATATCGATGAATATTGTCTCTCATATTCAACAAGAGTAATGCAGTAATAATGACTGTTGACATAATCTGTTTCAGGTTTATAACTACGTACGACGGAAATTCTCTGATGAAATGGGTTCACGTCTTAACACAAAGATATATAAACGATTGGCACAAATCACTGAACACGTTGACTATTTCAAAAGCTTTTTAATGACGAAGTTAATTTATGCCTAAGAATATTATGTACTTATCTATATGTAATTTCATGTATTCTATTATTATATAAATATATTTTTATGTTTTATTTTAATCTTATTTTCAATTATGGATTTCATATTAGTAATTTTTCTGCACTATCGGTCTTTAATAATATCTCCATGATCGCACAATATATAGCTATTAAAGCTTGCTAATCGGAAGCATATTTTTTCGGAAAAATTATCTTGAGTATAATAACTGTAATATACTTTATTCAAAAGCGTCATTATTTTACTTAGCTTATTAATTAGAACATCCACGGCCTTTATAGCCATGTTTGTTTTGTTACATACGACCTTACAGTTTGTTTTCAAAACCTGTATTTAATACCAGCTATATTGATATCGTCGTCAGTATTCGGTGAACTCTCAACGTGTAAAGTTGTGGACTGCAAGAATATATTTCTACTCCTGACAGTGGTAATTGTTCAACGGTAAATTAATTGCTACTAAAAAAATTATATCTCAATCACAATTCTAATATACAAAGTAAATGACACAAAACATCTGAGGCTCTGTTCGAAGATGAATGTGTAATAAAACATATTTATAATAATTGAAAGTGCTAATACAGTGCTGTATCTTTATTTCGTAGTTCTAGAAAAATGAATTTATAAATGTACTTTTCAATAAAATACACTTTTTCTAAATAACATAAAAAGAAGCCTGAATCTGAAAAATACAAATATAAAAATATAAATCGTAATAAAAATGAGCAATACAAGTTGACAGAAGCTCGCATTATGTTCTCGCATTTTGTAATTTAGCTAAAAATAAAAATTATAATTAAAGTGTTCTATTATAATTACATTGGAATTCACAGACGTCTATATATATAATTTGTATTGGATTTTTTATTCTTATTTAGATTTTATTCAAGTTTATTCATTTGTCAATCGTAACCGGCACAAATTCCAAATATGTGTCATATCAATGTGGAGTAATCTTAAACTCAAAAGAAATTATAAAATGTCACATAAA
>NW_020217501.1:0-1246 GCF_003070985.1 Temnothorax curvispinosus | reverse complement strand
ATTCTTCCACGAGTCTACGTTTTTCCACGTTCATTTTGTTTGAGAAGTTTTAAAACAGTCTTGATTGCGATGATTTCAACCTCGTGCTTATCCGCGGTATTTTTCACAGTAACGAACTGGTCTTTACATTCTTTTATCGCGTCACTCAAAGTCTTTCCGAGTTCCGCGATCGCTCCCTCGACGAAGCTCCTGTTGGCCGCGTCGGCGCCGACCTCCGGTGCGGCTACGCGTCGTAGGAATCCTGAGCGTTCAAACGGAGCGCGACGTTTTCCAGCGTCGCGATTCCGCTTCTCAATTCTCTGATCGCGTTGTTATTCTTGATCTCTTCGATTAAAACGCTTTTGAGCTGCCTGATCGCGCTCTCTACGTAGCTCCTGTTCGTCGCGTCGGTGCCGATTTCCGGCGCGGCTACGCGCCGTATCCTGCGCTCCCCCGCGTCGTAGGATTCCTCGTTCAAACGGAGCGCGTCGTTCCTCAGCGTCTCGATTCCGCCTCTCAATTCTTTCGTTGCGTTTTTCTTCTCGATCTCATCGGTCACGACTTTCTTGAGCCGTCCGATCGCGCCATCTACGTAGTTCTTGTTCGCCGCGTCGGTGCCGATTTCCGGTGCGGCTACGTATCGTATCTTGTTCTGATCCGCTTTGTAAAAGTTTAAACGAATGAGCTGCGTCCCTCACCTTCGCTATTTAGTTTTTCAAATTTCTCTCCGCCTTGTTCTCCACCGCCACTATCCTACCGTTCAATTTTTCGGTCGCGCTTTTCTTCGATCGTTCGATCGCGTCCTCGACGTAACTCCTGTTCGTCGCGTCGGTGTCGATCTCCGGCGCGGCTACTCTTCGTATCTTGCGCTCCCTCGCGTCGTAAAAATCTTTGCTCATGAAGATCGCGTTGTTGCGCGCGTAATTGCGCAGGGACTCGATCGAGGAGCGCAATCTCAACGTGGACGCACCGTCGACTCCGTCGCCGCTGCCCCGATTCGTCAGAGACATGCCGAATTTGTTCACGGACATCGCGCTGGCGGGCGCGCGACTCGCACTGCCGTCGCGACCGACGCGACCGATCAATTTATAACGAAGCCGGCTTCGCGAAGTTCCTCGATTATCGACAGGATTTCGTTGTCGTGAGCGTCGTTGCCGGCCCGACGAGAGGCGTCCAGCAGTCGAAGTCTATCGACCAGCTCGTTGGGATCGTCCCAGTGAACGTAATCGATAGCGTTGTCGGTCAGTCGCATGGCCGACGGTAGCCC
>NW_020217500.1:1390-2606 GCF_003070985.1 Temnothorax curvispinosus | reverse complement strand
GCGCAGTAATTGCAAATAAAATGCATTCTGCGCAGTGCGCAGTGATTACTTTATCATTCAAAGGAAAAAAATAAAAATACATATTATCTTTTCAGTGGAGTAGGCCTACTGGGGATACCACTTAAAAAAAAACGCGTCAGCAATAGTACCTCATGGGTGGCGCGGAAACTATTGTCCTAATTATAATTACATATTCTAACCGTCTATATAACTAACTTTTTAATCGGTATATTATTTGGGGGAGATTGCAGTTTCATCATGCTTATAGCACGCGCGACGCTCCTGAGATGACGCGTCACGTGAGCGATCGGCGGCTCGGCCGCTGCGCCTCGAGCGGTAGTGGGGGTATAGGAGGCGTCGCGTCGGGAATCGGCCCGAAATGTGCAACTAAATCCCGGCTCTGTTTTAAACCAAACAACTTTTGTCTAAAGCAATTTTTTTCTACAATCAAAAATGAAAAAGTTTTGGATGTAATTTGAACAGTCAAATATTGATATCTCATGTAGTTTTAGGAAAAAATGTTTTAGACAAAAGTTGTATGACTTGGAGGAGGACAAATAATGGTAAAATCAATTTTTTTTAAATTAATTTTTTTAGGTCACATAAAATCATCCTCATATATAATAAAATTCTATTTTTTTAAATAGAATTGTATGATTTTTTTTACACTGCAATAAAGTTCTTTTTTGTTAAGGAATTTTCTGATATTTTAAATTATATCATGATATTTTTAATATAAAATATGAAATATCTCGTAAAGTATTCACTTTTCGATGACTTTACCTTCATATTCTTACACACAGAATAGTAAAAGAAATCAAATAATAATATTAGTTTTTATATTTGCAATTTGCAAATTAAATGCGTCTACAAAATGCAGTTTTTAAAATAATTTTTTCTGTTTTCTTTTTACAACAATCGATTTCTTTCATTATTCTATGTATAAAATTATCGAGGTAAAGTCAATCAAAAAGTCAATATGTTACAAAATATTTCATATTTTATATTTAAAAAATATCATTAACAAAATTTGAAATATCTTAGAAAATTTTTTGATTTTTTTATGAGCCTTTTTTCATGTAATCCAATTATTCTGTTTCTATCTGTTTAATGTAACGGTAACGATAAGTTATTTCTTTCAATGAGTAATGAGTAACGGTAACAAGTTGCTTCTTTCAATAAGAATAACGAGTTATATACAGTAACGATGAGTTAC
>NW_020217500.1:0-1380 GCF_003070985.1 Temnothorax curvispinosus | reverse complement strand
AGCTAGATACAGAAAATAATTTTGTTGCAAGATCAAAATAATTATAGCAGGTCGCTAGAGTATAATAATAATTTTGTAAAAAATTTTGACATTTTAGAAATCAGTTTGAACGTTCTACTTAATTATTTTGATGGTGCAACAAAATATAATCAAATTATTTTCAGATCTGTATCTAGCTAAATTTTTTGAATTTTCAGCAAAACATTCTTTCGGTGTGCTTGCAATGAGAATAACGAGTTACGGTAACGATAAGTTACTTTTTTGAATAAGTAACGAATAACGGTAACAAGTTACGGTAACGATAAGTTACTTCTTTCAATGAGTAACGAGTAACGGTAACGAGTTAGTTCTTTTAAGAATAACGAGTTGTATACGGTAACGATAAGTTACTTTTTCAATGAGTAACGAATTACGGTAACAAGTTACTTTTCAAACGTAACTTTGCCGAGTAATTAAGAGCTTCCGCACAAGACTCTCGTATAGTAATGTAGCGTAACGTAACGTAGATCAACGCACAAAAAACGTATAACACCTTAACCGATACGTTTCTCGATACCCTTACAGTCATGATGAACGAATATCTAGAGACGGAGCACGCGCTCTGAATATGCCCCAATACGCGTGCAATT
Source organism: Temnothorax curvispinosus (assembly GCF_003070985.1). Classification (NCBI taxonomy): domain Eukaryota; kingdom Metazoa; phylum Arthropoda; class Insecta; order Hymenoptera; family Formicidae; genus Temnothorax; species Temnothorax curvispinosus. Next base: position 751 of record NW_020217500.1, on the reverse strand, counting down.
TCAAGTGAGAAGGCATTCCTGTCCCCGTGTGTACAGCAGTAACATTAAACTGCAAACGATGAACGCCGTGCGTCATCAATGGCTAGTGATGCATGCCATCGACGAGCACGCGTACGGCGAAGATAGAGCGACGGCTACCGAAACCGACGAGCTTCTCGTCGTCAAATATTTGATAGCGTCGTACGCGGCGTACGCGTACAAATATTTTGTCAAAACCACCAACTTTGACGACGACGATGTGAAAGAGACGGCCGTTAAGTTTTTTGCGACCGACAACGAAGCTTTTCGCCTAGATACACTGGCGAAACAATGGGGAAAATGTACACGTCAGAACCGCAACGTGATGCGCATAACGTCAAAGTCGTTTAAAGCGAAAGACATAGCCACGGAAATGATACGTCCGAGACAATCAATGATCGCCAAAGTCATCCGAATGACTCTTTGTATCGCGGACGAAGAAACGGCGATCGACGACTTGACGGGATATCTGCGCCAGAACGCGCAAGTCTTTCCAACTCGATTAATGAAAGACAAAGAAACATCTGCCTTTGCCTGGGGTAGGATTCGCGACGCCAGCGAGGACAGGCGAGTGTCTTTACAAAAAATAAAAGACACTATGACTGACGTACGCCTGGAAAAACGCAGCCATCCTCCCAAAAGACGACAAAGATCGGCACCGCTCGCTGCGATAGAGGAGGAGAACGAACCGAGCAACGCGGAGAGATCGGCAGCCTCAACGAGCGACGAACGA
>NW_020217499.1:0-3246 GCF_003070985.1 Temnothorax curvispinosus | reverse complement strand
CTGTTACTTATGAAGAAGCTATATCAAGTAACGAAAGAGAGAATTGGAAAATTGCAGTCAAAGAGGAACTTGAATCTATGTATGCTTATCAAGTGTGGGAACTTGTCGATAAACCATTAGAGAAATTAGATGGAAGACGACCTAATATAATAGATTCAAGATGGGTATTTAAGAGGAAATTAGAAGCAGACGGATCAACCAGATATAAAGCGAGACTGGTGATAAGAGGATGTAAAGACAAAAATGTGTATGATCTAAAAGAGACATATGCACCGGTTTCAAGATTGTCACTGGTTAGATCTATATTATCAATAATAAATAAATATAATTTATACGCTAGTCAGCTAGATGTTAAAACTGCGTTTTTAAATGGAGTTCTAAAAGAAAAAAATGAAATATATATGGAAATTCCAGAAGGAGTAGAACTGGATGAAAACACCAAGAAGACTAAGGTGTGTAGATTGAATAGAGCTTTATACGGATTGAAGATAAGTCCGAAAAGATGGAATAAGAGATTTTCAGAAAAGGCTAAGAAACTTGGATTAGAGAACGACCTACATGAGCCGTGCCTGTTCACGTGGAGGAAAGAAGGCAAAATAGTGATCGTATTACTTTATGTAGATGATATGTTGGTTGCAAGTAATGATCAGAAGAAATTAGAAGAAATCAAAAAAAAGTTGAGTGAAACATTTGAGACGAAGGATCTTGGGGAACCAAAGAACTTTCTGGGAATAACAATTAGAGCCCACGGAAGAAGACTGGCAAGATGTAAAAAGAGTCTTCAGATATCTTAGAGGAACTGCAAATAGAGGATTAATGTTTAAAGGTAAAACAGATGAGTTAGAGTCGCTGACAGACGCTAGTTTCAGAGATTGCATTGATTCTACATCCACTGGAGGATATATAATCAAAATATTTGGAGATGTGATAGCATGGAGAAGTCATAAACAGACATATGTCATACTCTACTTGTCAAGCAGAGTATCTAGCAATGAGTGAGGCCTGTCAAGAAGTAATCTCATTAGACAAGTCGCTCAGATATGTTGTTGGAAAAACATTCTTGCCTGCAACAATCTGGTGTGATAACAAAGCAGCAGGAAACTGCACTAAGAAGGATGGAAGTCACAAACTTAAAATGTTTGATGATAACTTAGAGGAAATAAAGAAAAACTTAGAAGAAAGAGAAGAAACTGGAAACAGAAAACATATGGCTGACACTCATGGAGACTTTATCAAGCAGTGTGTTGATCAAGGGAAGGTGAAAGTCGAATGGATTGAGACCAAAGAGAACTTGGCAGACATTATGACAAAACCTTTACCTTTAGAAGCATTTGCATATCTAAGAGACAATATAATGAATATAGAGTTTGAACAGAATTAGAGATCTATTTTACTCGATAACTGATTTTTGATATGTTACAGATAAAGAAGAAAATTAGACGAACACGGATCGCTCGCACAAAGGGAGGGAGTATGAGAAGCCGGGCTTTGAACGAGCGACGTGCTCCCGCCCTTCTAGAGGGCAGCTCCCGAGTGGCGCGAGCCTCGGGGCGCCACGCTTACGTGCGGTCGTTGTGGGAGCTCACAAGAGCTCATGGTGTCATAGCGTACAGACGTGTTTAAGTGTACAGAGAACAAATATATAGAGTATTCGAGAAATCCCTGTGTTTTTCCTGTCCACCTCGCCACGCATACAGTTGTCGTTGTCGAATAGCCTACATTTTAATTCAGCGAATTTTTATTATGTCATGACATAATTTTAATTCAGCGAATTTTTATTATGTCATGACATAATTTTAATTCTACCGCTAGGGAATTTTTAAGTCGATTCTTATGAATCAAGCTTGAATTCGATGTCTAGGTGTCCCAGGTTGCTGATGACGAGGTCCACATAGTGCGCTTCATAGTTTTTGGTATCCAGGTGTATTAATACCTTGAATTCGATGTCCACGTGTTCCAGGTTGCCGATGACGGGTTCCAGATAGTGCGCTCTATAGTTTTCGGTGTCCAGGTGTAATAATACGTTGAATTCAATGTCTAGGTGTCCCACGTTGCCGATGACGAGGTTCACATAGTGCGCTCTGTAGTTTTTGGTGTCTACGTGTATTAATACCTTGAATTCAATATCTACGTGTCCTACATTCAGATTTAAAGTTATTAATACACCTAGACACCAAAAACTACGAAGCGCACTATGTGGACTTTGTCATCGGCAACCTGGGACACGTAGACATCGAATTCGAGGTATTATTACATCTAGACACCGAAAACTACGGAGCGCGCTATCTGGACCTCGTCATCAGCAACCTGGGACACCTAGACATCAATTTCAAAATATTAATACACGTAGACACCGACAACTACGGAGCGCACTATGTGGACCTCGTCATCAGCAACCTGAAATACCTAGACATCGAATTCAAGGTATTAATACACGTAGACACCGAAAACTACGGAGCTCACTATCTAGACATTGTTATCGGCAACCTGGGACACCTAGACATTGCATTCAACTTATTATTACACCTGGACACCGAAAACTACGGAGCGCACTATGTGGACCTCGTCATCGGCAACCTGGGACACGTAGACATCGAATTCAACGTATTATTACACCTGGACACCGAAAACTATGAAGCGCACTATCTGGATCTTGTCATCGGCAACCTGGGACATGTGGACATCGAATTCAAGGTATTAATACACGTAGACACCGAAAACTACGGAGCGCACTATGTGGACCTCGTCATCGGCAACCTGGGACACGTAGACGTCGAATTCAACGTATTATTACACCTGGACACCGAAAACTATGAAGCGCACTATCTGGACCTCGTCATCGGCAACCTGAGATACCTAGACATCGAATTCAAGCTTGATTCATAAGAATCGACTTAAAAATTCCCTAGCGGCACTTTCTGCCAAGCGTAGAGAACCTTCTTTTCCGGCAGTGGTGGTAATACGATGTAAGGATACGAAATCTCTCCAGATAAACATGAAGCAATTGACTCAATATATATTATATAAGTAAATACCTAATTTACCTAAATAGAAATCTTCCTCCTGACCGATAAGTCTATCGACCTAATTTCGAAATACGCGCGCGATATCGAAACTGGCGATACCTGCGCCGCCAGCGTCGAAAAAGTGAAAGTAACGTTTCTGATTATGACGTCATCATATAAGACGTCGGCGTTAAAAGTAGTATACGTATCTTAAAAATAAATTTTCACATTTGGACTTTGC
>NW_020217498.1:0-3403 GCF_003070985.1 Temnothorax curvispinosus | reverse complement strand
GTACTATGTAATTTTTTGAAAATACAGAACGAACCGGGCTTAAAGCCATTCAACCATGTTTCCCGATAATAATTAAAAAATGATTGCAGGTACTTGCAATCGTTGAAAATAATTTTATCAATTATGTTGAAGCCTTCTTCTATTAACTGTTCGGGCAAAAACGCCAAAGCTATTAATAAGTTAGTTGCACCCCAAACCAATTCTTTTTGATCGCCTTTGAGTATCTTGTGTTTGTCAGCATTATGTACTAACGCCTATAACAAAGCAATAATAGGAAAATTGAAATGTATTTCACGTTTATTATTATGTGCGTTGTTATCTTTTATTACCTGACTATAATGAAAGAAGCAGCCACGGACTTGAACATTGGGGAAAACCGTTTGTAGCGCTTTTCGTTCAGCTTTTTTGAAGTCCGCTATTGCTACTTCAGGAACTATTTTGATAACACCGGTGACTTTTCTTAACACGTCTATATAATTATTAGTAGTGCGTCCTTCCATTATCGCGTAGACAATTGGAAACGTCTGAAATTTAAGAGCAATTTAATTTACTCATATATTTACATAGAGTGCGTTTTGCAATTAAATAAAATAATTACTTCATAAATAATTAAACTAACTGAATTGTTTTGCTTACTCTATTATTATGTCGAATTACAATTGTCCACAATTGACAATTATTATTTTGTAATGAGGGGACCGTCGCGAACGTTCCATCCACAAAAATAGTTAATTTTTCTTTTGCTTCTTTAATAAGTAATTCTGTTAAATTTTTGTCAATAAAAATAATAGCTTTTGTGTCATTATTTTTAATGACAAACTCAATATTGAAAGAATTTGCCGTATCTATAAGCAGTAATTGCTTCCAATTTTCATGTGCCAAACACCTCGATAGATCGTTTAAATTTTTTGGAATTTGTCCAATAGAATTTCTTTTTTTATATCGTTCTATCGATTTTTCAACATTGGCAATGCTTGTCAAAGGCAGCAAATCATTATATCTAAACGTAAATGTACAAATTATAAATAGTAGCTATAAATCGTCTTTACAACAGCATTTATTATTTTCTAATTTATAATTTTTTACTCACTTTGAAATAATTCTTTTTTTTATTGTCCTGGTTGAATCAAAAGCATGCGATGCTTCGATTTCTTTTTTAATTTCAGCCAGTTTAAATATCGGTTTGTCATGGTTGTGTCTTCCACTTAAAGTGTAATGACCATTTTCCATTTTTAATTTTGTTTTACATTGCACGTCTTTGTTTTTTCGAAAACTACATTCGTAATATCTGCGAGAAAATTATTCATAATGAAATGCATCGAATACAATCCAATGTACTTCTATTCTTATTATGTAAATGAAAAAAATTATCTTCTCAATAACTGTTACAGAACTATAGGTATAATGATCTAAATAAAAATGTAGATAAATTGTCAAAAATTAATACTGTGACTCAGAAGTGTGATAGTATATACAATTAAAATATCATTAAATTATAAGCTGTTTTTAAAATCAATTTTCCTATATTCCAGTTATTTAATTAATTAATTTCACTCTGTTTCAGACATCTGCTCACATTGTATCTCTGTAGGATTTATTATAATGGAAATGGTATCCCTCGTATTCCAACTTTGGCTGCTTGATTCTTGCAGTATTGCATTTCTTTCTTTCTGCCATATCAAAAGATGCAATAACTAATGGACACAATAATTATTAGCAACGTCACTAGCATGCACACGATAATAATAAACAACGCCACTCTTGTGCTACCATGGCTGTAAGAGTGCAAAATGACAATCGCAAAAAAATGACACTCGGGAAAAATAAAATCGTATTAAAAAGCGCAATATTTGATTTGTTGCACAAGAGTGGCGTTGCTAATAATTATTGTGTCTATTAGTTATTGCATCTTTTGATATGGCATAAAAAAAAATGCAGTACTGCAAGAATCAAACAGCCAAAATTGGAATACGAGGGATATCATTTCCATTATAATAAATCCTACGGAGATACGATGTGAGCAGATATCTGAAACAAAGTGAAATTAATTAATTATGTAATATAGAAAAATTGAATTAAAAAACATCTTACAATTTAATGATATTTTATTATCGTATATACTATCACACTTCTGAGTCATAGTATTAATTTTTGAGACTTCTACATTCTTATTTAGATCATTATACCTATGGTTCTGCAAAAGTTATTGAGAAAATAATTTTTTTTTATTTACATAATGAGCATAGAAGTACATCGAATTGTATTCAATGCATTTAATTATGAATAATTTGTTCGCAGATATCATGAATGTAGTTTTCGCAAAAACGAAGATGTGCAATGTAAAACAAAACTAAAAATGGAAAATGGTCGTTACACTTTAAGTGGGAGACATGAGCATGATAAATCAATATTTAAACTGGCTGAAATTAAAAAAGAAATCGAGGCCTTGCATGCATTCGATTCAACAAGAATAATAAAAAAAAGAATTATTTTAAAGTGAGTAAAAAACGATATAATAGAAAATAGTAAATGCTGTTACAAAGATTGCTAAATAACTACTATTTATAATTTGTAATTTGTACATTTACGTTTAGATACAATGATTTGTTGGATTTCACCAGCATTGCTAACGTTGAGAAGTCGATAGAACGTTATAAAAAAAAAATGTATTGGACAGATTCCAAAAAATTTCAATGATCTATCAAGGTGTTTGACAGATAAAAATTGAAAGCAATTACTGCTGATAGACACAGCAGATTCATTTAATATTAAGTTTGTCATTAAGAATAACGAAACCAAAGCTGTAATTTTTATCGACAAAAATTGAACAGAGTCACTTATAAAAGAAATAAGTGAAAAATTAACTATTTTTGTGGATGAAACGTTCGCAACGGTCCCACAATTACAAAATAGTAATTGTTAATTGTGGACAATTTTAATTAGACATAATAATAGAGTAAGCAAAACAATGCAGTTAGTTTATTTATGAAGTAATTATTTCATTTAATTGCAAAACGCACTCTACGTAAATATATGAGTAAATTAAATTGCTTTCAAATTTCAGACATTTCCAATTGTCTACGCGATTATGGAAGGACGCACTACCGATAATTATATAGACGTCTTAGGAAAAGTTACCGATGTTGTCAAAATAGCACCTGACATAGCAATAGCGGACTTCGAAAAAGCTGAACGAAAAGCGCTACAGACGGTTTTCCCCAATGTTCAAGTCCATGGCTGCAACTTTCATTATAGTCAAGTAATAAAAAATAACAACGCAAATAATAATAATAAACGTGAAATACATTTCAATTTTCCTTTTATTGCTTTGTTATAGGCGTTAGTACATAATGCTGACAAACACAAGATACTCAAAGACGACCAAAAAGAATTGGGTTGGGGT
>NW_020217497.1:0-1753 GCF_003070985.1 Temnothorax curvispinosus | reverse complement strand
ACGAATGTTGTAAAATTTCATAAGTAAATTCGTATATATATATGAGCTGTCGGATTGTGCTGTCGCGAGGAGAAGAGCTCGCGTTTCTCAGGACGAGAGGTAGCTTTAATCTTATTTTATCTTTAATCTTATCTCAGGGAGCTTAAAGAGAAATGATTAAACATTAAACAGGATACTGACAATGAAAGAGATAATGGAGCGACCTGACAATGGGAAACCCAGTAAAATCTAACGAAATCTGTTCTAATCTGGGAAGCACGGAATTAATTTTAGCTCAGCAAATAGTAATTCGCAAAATGGCTTCCCTACTACGTGGCATTGTGTGACGTAATTTTCGAACTTTTCTGTTCAAATAGATAGGCGAGATGTGTGCCCGTGCCTCTTTTACGTCGAGCGTTTAATCCACCACCCGTTAGAAAGAGGTCGGAATCTGGCACGCGCGATCGATTTTACGTTGCGTCAATTTTCATAAAGTATAAACGATAATCGGCTTTATATGGGAGAGAAAAAAGCGTGATCCATTTTAGAAGATTCGACTTTTCATATCAATTGTGAGCTCATTCGCCATCTCGATTTTTTTGATAATCGTCCATGGTTTTATTTGTAAAATGTGAACTTTAATGTGGGCCCTTTTGCATCGTATATAAAGTATTATACAAACAATCGTTTCGATTGTAAAAGTCGCAAGTTCTTTATTTAATATTTAAGATACTTAAATATTTGTAAGGAAAGAGACTTTCTTTTCTAGACATTCCGAAGACATTTAAATATTTGTAAGGAGAGAGACATTCCCTTCCAGACATTCAAAGTTTTTCCGAGCTTTTAAGACTTCCAAAACATTCAAGACTTTCGAAAATTTTCCATTTCGATTCAAAAACGAATTCAGACCGATTTGATCGTCCATCGCTAACAATTGACTGGTAGCTGTGTGAACCGTCGACGTTAACGCGAATTTATTTTGGAATATGAGCGCGTTCCCGGCGATGCGAGATCGCCACCGGAAAAATTCGCTCCGGGAAATGCATCGCGTTTGACCGACTTTCCGCGTGCGTGCGTGCTTCCACCCGTATGTGTGTAAAATAATCTTTCGGATGGCGCCACCATCGCCGCCCTACCTACGGGCGGGTCCATACTGGGTCACGGGTCGATCTTCGCAACGTAACGTTCCAATTCGCGCTTGATATTGATCTCAGCTTTTCCGCCCACGTTACAAAAGCTCCCGGCGACCTGGCTTCCTACGTACGTCCCAGGCGCAGATAGAGAAGAGAATTACCAAACGGAGAAAGGAGAAACAGTCAAAGCTCGCTGAAGTGCCTCCAAAGAAGCCGGTAGTGTTATCTCCGTGATGACCTATCGGACTGTCCTAGATTTCCTCGCAAGGTGACTATTTCTTTTTTTAATGATTTCCAAATGGATGTTTTTTAGATAAAATATTTTATCTAATATATGGAGTCTTCGAGGCTTTAAAATAAAAGATTCAAAATTATGAGAGCAGATAGTATTCACCAAACTGAGCGCAATTTGTTCATCTGTAGCCTATTTTGATATTAAGATTTTTGTCTTAAAATAATCTCAAGAATTTATCTGTAAGAATTTATCCTTAAACGTTGTTTGAGTTTTTTTACGGGACACCATGTAGAAATAATTTTGTTCTTGATAATATAAGTGACTTGATCCGTATGATTTTCTTCCAAATTAATTCTTTTACTTATTTTTCATATATTCTGTGTTTCATCATACTCTGATTTACATT
>NW_020217496.1:0-3287 GCF_003070985.1 Temnothorax curvispinosus | reverse complement strand
TAATCGTCGAACGTTATCGACCTGGCTACGACGTTACTCTTAACACCTTTAGCCTTTTTCGTATCTTTCTTACCGTCCACTCGCAAGGCGTACATCTTTGCTCTAAGCCCGACGAATTCGGTCATTATCGCACCGTTATTTTCGTCTTTCATTAAGCCCGGAACTTTTTTATTGGCGAGTGGGATACCGTATGTATTATCAATCTCGTAATCGCTAGTGTCAAATCTATGAATGTGGCGCTTCATGATATCATACACATCGTCGCATTCGATGTGATAAATGAGACTGTCAGTATCGGTGTACGTGACTTTACACTTGTCGCGATACAACGGTAACATGTACTCGTGATGAAATTCGTACAAACATGTCTTGGATATATCGAGGATGCACATACCCACATAGATTGGTTTGTCGAACTTCACCTCGAGTTTTCGCATTTCTATTGCTACTAAATTCTCCGAAAAGACGCTTCGGCTATGAAAATTTGGTTTCGCAATCATAGCCTCCGCGCCGTATCTACCCTCCCAATGAGTCACGAGTCGCACGTCAACGTGATTGCGCACATTCTCCATGGTTTTGCCAAACACGGCATTGTTCATCAATTTGTATAAATTTTTCTCGAAATCATTGTTGGCCAACGTTCTAAATTTCGTATTGAGGTCTATATAATCGCAAAGCCATGGAGATTGCGCGAATTTCAGTATACGGTGAATTTTTGATATACGGAGACCGTGACGAGTACACTGCTGCAGGTTGCGATAATGTATTACATAACGTTTCTTATCGTATAATGTTGCGAGGAGCTTGTCCTGCCGCTTGCCGGGTGGTTTATCGCGCGTCGGACAGAACGGTAGGTCAGTGTGTGCGTCGTGAAGATGTTGCGGATACTCCAAGTCGACTTCGAGAATGTAGCCTATCGAGGAATCCAACGCGACATCCATAACATTAAAATTGGTTACGTCGTCGACTCATTTAAAATCTGCGTATGGCAATGGTTGACTCATTGCCCAGCCGTATAAGTTATTTACATCAAAATACATGAGGTATGACGACGGTTTCGATGGATCGTACGACTGCATGTACTTGTTGTTGGCCAACGCGTATCTGTTTGAATAACATGACCATGTCAATGTCGGTGAGCAATTCGAAATTGATGTGTGTATGCTTCAACATAGCATCCCACGTAAAACCCGGTAAAGTATAATAATACGCCGGATCAAGTCCATAACTCGCGACGCAACTATCGCGAAAATTTTCAAAGATATCGGCCAACAGCAAGACATCGGTCTTGAGATATAAATCGCTGTAATCACCGAGCGTTCGAATGGAGAACCGCTGCCAGACGTCGACGGCGTGCGTGTAATCGCTCTCGGATACGGTGTCACCTGTCAATGAACTGTAAAACGAGTCGCGCGGTGGTAAACACAAGTCCTCCAATTTTTCAACGCAGTCAATGTATTCATATGGAAATACGCCTTTTCGTGTCAGCAAATTAAAATTTTCTGCGGATAATTCACAAAATTCGCGTTGCAATATTCGCAGTTTATCCTTGCTGAGATAAGATGCCAATTTGTCGAGACTAGCGGTGAGAAACTTGTACGAATCGATAAATCGCAATTTGACGCACGTTTTCTTATCTTTATCTTCGGTGCTTTGAACGTTTTTTGTAAACGAAATATATTTTTCTTTTGTGATCGGGAGTAAATTTACATGTCCTTCGTATGCTGTTGCTATTTCAGTTATAATAAAATGTGCATCGTATCCCGATAAATTATGAAACACTATGGGAATGCAATGCGAATCTTTATAATTTAAGTTACAATTCGAATGCGCGGGACCTCTGTATCGACCGGTCAGGTGACAATGGTCGCGTACTCGCACGTCGTCTGGCTCGAACGGTTCTTCGCACACGTGACAGTGCGTTGCGCTGTTAAACTTTTCCCACTCGTCTCGCGTAAAATCTGCCATGGGTACATTAGTGGACAAAATGGTCTTTACATCGTGAGCTAAACGTCTTAGCTCCTCGGCGAACCACGCGACGCAATCCTTATCGCGACGAAACCGATACATAGATAACGACTCGTCGTACGAGCAACGCACGTAGTACCCTATGCTAAACACGCGATGATGCTGATATGTGTACCTGGACGTTTCCGGATCCGCTTCCATCTTCTCCAGGGTACACTCCAGGTCGGCGTATACGACAAACGGAACTCGTTCCTTCCTGTTGTGATTTTTAAAGGCCAACCACTTGTCGTTATCGCTCGGTAACTTAATCGCGCAGTCATTCATCTCCTGACAGTCGACGGTGTGGGCAGCCAATTTCTCGTTGGAGCTGAAGTAGTGCAAACATCTGCAAAAAAAATAAACGCAAATATTATAAATTTTTTTTATACACAAAATATTCTATATATTATTAAAAGAACTGTAGGTACTTACCGATCGCAAATGTACTTTGCGTGTCCATGTTTATTAATTTGCGAGCTCACGAGGCGGGATAGGTTCTTGATCCATGCAAAATGTTCCACGTTGTCGTTATGCACGTACAGCAGATTTACGTGTCTGTCCATCTTTCGGTCAGTAACACGTATTGGCAAGATAACAAGTTTCTTGTTTTTTTTCTCGATGCTGTACACGTTGATGGAGATGTTGTTGTGATTTTCAAATTTTTTAATTTGATCCAACGTCATTGGAAATTCAATGTCCGTAAGATCTAGCACCGACGTGTAATGAGGATACGACGATTTCCGATCTGCGTGTTCCTCAACTGGATACAGAGCAGCCACCACTGACCATGCGAAACATGCATTGTCTATTGATCGCACGTTTATCACCGCCTTCTTCTTTTTAATTTCTTGCGGTATTTCCGCAAAACACCCCGCGTGCAATGGATTGTATTTGTTCACGTTTACCATTAAATTGAGTATACGCGACAACGCCCATCCGCTATCACGTTCCTGGAATTCCTCCAGCTTTGCTAAGGTAGGCTCGATGACGTGTCTCTTGTACCACTCGTGCAGATCGGACTCACGAAAGACTTCATAGTTTCTCGTTGCGATACTTTTATTCGCGCGTTTGTCACCCGCAACAAATTCACCATTAAACATTGTGTTAATTTTTACATTGTCATGTCGTTGCATGACGTTCCGCACACGATCAAGTACAATGTCTCCCGCATCTTTGAGAAATTGACGAGGGTCGATGTGTTTGGAATTTATCACCGCACCAGTCAATATACGGCTTTCAAAAGCCGTATCTATCTCGCGCCATCTGAGTCCTGTCTCACT
>NW_020217495.1:0-2367 GCF_003070985.1 Temnothorax curvispinosus | reverse complement strand
TACTGTCAATATGCATAAAAAAAGATTGAATGTATGTTTGTATGTTTATGTTGCTATTCCGTCCATGCACGTATAAAAAAATAGAATTTTTAATATGAATACCTAAAAGGCTACGTACTGAATTACCTGCATTACAAATTACTTATAAAGTATAATGATCCAAATGTACGTCCGTAAGCCATTCGCCTCGGGTAATTATATCTTTGTCCGCAGGCTTTAAAATAATATTTAGAGTCTTTAAAGACATTGTATAAAATAGGCGCACAACAGATTTCTTAAAGCGCTAAGCAATTTATTTGTATAAGCGCAGAGCAGCCGATTTTTACAGAACAACCGATGTTTGTATAGGCGCAGAGCAGCCGATTTTTATGGGCGCAAAGCAGCCGATTTTTAAATGCGCAAAGCAGCCGACTTTTAAAGGCGCAAAACAGCCGATTTTTAAAAGCGCAGAGCAGCCAACTTTTAAAGGCGCAAAGCAGCCGATTTTTAAAGGCGCAAAGCAGCCGATTTTTATGGGCGCAAAGCAGCCGAAGTTTAAAACCGCAGAGCAGCCGATTTTTATCAGCGCAAAGCAGCCGATTTTTAAAAGCGCAGAGCAGCCGATGTCAGTAGGCGCAGAGCAGCCGATTTTTATCAGCAAGCAGCCGATTTTTGAAAGCGCAGAGCAGCCGATGTCAGTAGGCGCAGAGCAGCCAATTTTTGTCAGCGCAAAGCAGCCGACTTTTAAAGGCGCAAAGCAGCCGACTTTTAAAGGCGCAAAGCAGCCGAAGTTTAAAGGCGCAAAGCAGCCGACGTTTAAAGGCGCAAAGCAGCCGAAGTTTAAAGCCGCAAAGCAGCCGATGTTTGTAAGCGCAGAGCAGCCGATTTTTATCAGCGCAAAGCAGCCGACTTTTAAAGGCGCAAAACAATTTTAAAAAAATTAAAAAAGAAAATTAAAAAAAGGAAAAAAAGAAAGAGAAAAAAAGAGAGAGAAAGAGGGGGAGAGAGAGAGAGAGAGAAAGCATTTATTTATTAACGCGCCCTGGGATTGTATCCCCTCAGGCGCACAAATAGATACATTAGAAAATGCCGTTCATAATAATAATAATTAATACCTAATACCATGCACTCTGTTTACATAGGAGTATGGATAAGCACGTGTGTGTGTGTGTGTGTGTGTGTGTGTGTGTGTGTGTGTGTGTGTGTGTGTGTGTGTGTGTGTGTGTGTGCAGAGCAAAGAAACGCAGAGATTACCAAAGTCAATATACAAAGCGCAGAAATTACCAAAGTCAATACACAAAGCATAACAGAGACAAAATTACGCAGTAAAATCAAGCAAAGAAGGTTGTTACCTCCGGTCCCGAGTGAAAATTTTCTAAGTCGACCCAATACATCCGCAGTACTGAGCCGACTTTCGACCGTAGATCAATATCATTTCTGGCCTTATACACGGTCAGTACTGAGACGAGACTCGCCTCGAAACAAAATATGGTTGGGAAACGATGCTCCCCGCATCGACTTCGATGCCCTTTTCGTGTACGTATTCTACAAACGTTTTACACATTCGTACGGACTAAGCGAAACGCGTTTGCACGTCTGTACGTATCGCTCGTGTCGCTCGGCTCGCCGAGCGCACCGAACCTCTTATAGTACCCAACCGGCCGGCCGAGCGATCGGTGACGCACGGTCTTACGCACGGTCGCTTACGGGCGCCGGAGGCGAGACGCGAAGCGAGACGAATGACACTATAATTGGGGGTACTTGTAACCGAGAGGCACGAACGCGGTCGTTACCTCCGGCGTGGGCTCTAGCGAAAAGTCCCCTCGCGGCGTGTTGCTTCCGCGCCGCGGTCGTTACCTCCGGCGATGCTCGAGCAAAAAGCTTTTTAAGTCCCCTCGCGGCGTGTTGCTTTCGCGCGGTTATGTTACCTCCGGTCCCGAGCGAAAATTTTCTAAGTTGACCCAATACATCCCCAGTACTGAGCCGACTTTTGGCCGTAGATCAATATCATTTCCGGCCTTATACACGGTCAATACTGAGACGAGACTCGCCTCAGAACAGAATATGGTTGCATGGGAGTACTGGTCACCGAGACGGGCACAATACTGATCTGGCGGTTTATCCGTACTGGGGCAGTACCACCCATCAAGTCTTGGCAGCCAATATTGTGCCACTTCTGGGCCATGCGGACAACTCTGGCAGAAGTCCGACATTCGCACATGGGTATACTTATTTCTAAGAAATTATTATATACTTATATACTATAAAGTATACTTATCTCTCTGTAAGCATATTATCAACTTATATATTAATCGTGTTCGGACGCGCAATAAACGCGCCGAACGAATCGCCGAATCCGTTCCGCGAGAACGCGAGATAATTGCGAAT
>NW_020217494.1:0-1244 GCF_003070985.1 Temnothorax curvispinosus | reverse complement strand
ACACTACGGGTTATCAAAAAGAAAACGAACGTAAAAAGATGCAACAAAGTTCTTCCATACGTTGCAGCAAAATCTTTAGCTGAAGCAAGATATACTGTACCTTTGATATCAACATTTTCTCTGTTAGCTTGACTTTCAGGACTTGACGTACGCTTTTCAAAAACACGTTTTAGAACTGGAAGCGTTTTGAAACTTTCTAGGGTTTTGGGTGTACGACACTGCGTGGCTTTAAGTATCATGCTCGTCCTTTTCGTTAGTGTTTGAACGCCACAGTTTTTTTCCACACACTGCCTTCTCGAAAAATATGTCTAAAGTACCGTAACACAACACGGTTAGATAAAAGTAAACGAACAAGTTTATATATGAACGTTTGTCACGTACCATGTGGTTTCTGTACATCCTCTTCGAAATTCTGAAGTTACTTTTCTATGTCAGCCTTCGGTATGTTAACTCGAGCTACAAAACAACGTGCAGACTACAGTAGCAGTGTAGTACAACAAATATAGATAACATAAATAAACGCTCAAGAGGTTGAACAACGTCTAAAACGGCGTAAACTCCACGTTACGTGCGTACGTTATATTAGGGGTATTCAAATAAGTTAAAGT
Organism: Temnothorax curvispinosus; assembly: GCF_003070985.1. Lineage (NCBI taxonomy): Eukaryota > Metazoa > Arthropoda > Insecta > Hymenoptera > Formicidae > Temnothorax > Temnothorax curvispinosus. The sequence continues at coordinate 636 of NW_020217494.1, read as the reverse complement.
TTAACGGTTTGACAGGTTATGTCGGGTTAAAGTCGAGTAAAAAGTTACGTAATTAACTTTGGGCGCGCTACTCTTTAAGGTTATGCAAAATACACAAGTGACTCATTAACCTATCACATTAATCTTTGGGTTAAAAGTTTAAAAAATAACTTTTTACCCGATTTTAACCCGACATAACCTGTCAAACCGTTAAACTCTAACTTATTTGAATACCCCTATTAATATAACGTTGTCGCGACTTACGAAATAATGGCCGTATTTTCTAGTACGTTAACGTTTTATGTTTTTTTAGCCGTTGACGTTAAAACATGTGTAGCACTTTAGAAAAACCAAACGACGAACAAAACCAAGTATATTTTTCAGCGTTCTGATTTTAAGAGGACGTACTTTAACAGACGTTTAAGATTTTGCACGTTTTAAAATATATTAAGTATTATATAGTCGTCGAAATCGTCGAAGAATGGTCGTTGACGTTACGTTTAAGAACGTCGCCTTCAAGATGTTAACGTAAACGTATGTAAACGTAAACGTGGATTACGTCGATCAAAGCTTCTTACATGAACCACGTTTCAAAGAATGCTTCAACGTAACGTGTAGAGGATCGTACCGTATCTTGGCAAAGACGAGTTTCTGTCG
>NW_020217493.1:0-20581 GCF_003070985.1 Temnothorax curvispinosus | reverse complement strand
TCATTATCGTGAATCATGCTGTCACGAACACCATGAAGAGATTCAAATAGAAGTTTCATGTTTTTAAAATGTTAATATTTTATCTATTAAAGAGAGTTCTTTTTTTACGTCCTTTTCTTTTTCATAATTTTTCATTAATTAGGTACCTCATTATTAAATTCAAAAAATAATTTTATTATAATACATCTGAGACACTATATATATTAGCTAAATAAAATTATTAATGTATTATATTTTCATGGTGTTCTTAATCTCTCGAAAATCGTATATATTTGGCAATTATACAGAGAATTCAATAAATCGAATTTATACTTTATATATTCCAGAGTTACATATTTATAATAATGTATCCTAGCTCATCCATTAAGGTAACAGATTTATAAAACATTATATCTATCTATATAATATTTTTATATTCTTAATTTAAATTTTTTTTTTTTTTAACAGTTGTAATACATACAACCAGAAATAATCATAAAATTTAGATATGAAGCAGTTTACAATAATAAAAATAAAGAGGATATAAATACTAGAATATTTCATTGCTGCTACTTGTTCAATTTAAATTATTTGTTATATAATTTAATATGATCCTTTTGCATACTAATAATTATCGAAAAAAAAACCTGTTATACGTATATGCAATATATTTACAAATCCATTACCTCAAGATTAAAATAAAAATAATTTAAAACTCACCGGTATGATGCGCAGCAGCGGAGTTGTAGTATACAAGACGCGAATCTGTAAAATACAAATATATCTAAATTAAAGTATTTTGCAACGTAATTAATAATACATAATTTTCGATAAAACGCTCTGTTAAATATTAACTTTTATAAAATTTTATACATGTTATATTACATATATTTTACAAATAAAATTTTAATAATAAAAATTTAATTTTTATCTAATCCAAACAGTTATAAATTTTAAACGTGTCGAAATATTTCACGTATGTCTTCATCAATTATTAAACAAATATTTTACAAATATTCTATTCAATGTTTTGACTATTTCCCAAAATTAAATCTTAAATATGTTACACACATTATGCACAATAATAATATAGAACAGTACTATGCAATAATTAATCCTATACAAATAATAAATATATAAAATAAATTAGGAGATGCTCACCTCATGGTTGCTCCGCTGTCGCCCGATGCCTCCCTGGCCTCCTCCTCCTCCTCTCGTTTCCTCGTTGTTGCACTCACGAAACACCTGCCTCGCAAAAATACGCTAATTAATTATCACGCGCGTAAGAGTCATTAGAATGCAGCAATCGTGCGGCACTTTGTACGGCACTTCCGTTAATCGCGACGTTATTCGCACGCACGCACGCACTTTATTATATTCCTGTACACAATTATGTATTTTATCATATAGCGACGGAAAAAATAACACGAGAAAAGTACCATTATGCGTACGAAAGATGCGTACCTGCGATTTGCCCATAACCCATAACTGCCCGAGCGATAGATTTCGATCGAATAACTCTCTCCAGACACGCGTCTTCACTATTCATCTCTTGTACGAACGTCGAATTTACGCTGTCCATTTGACGAATATCGAATTACGTGGCTCGTTATAACGTTAATTACTAAATTAAACGCGCTGCGACGCTGCTCGACTCGGAGCTCGGAGTCCGTTCGCGAACGGCTGCCAACTTCACGCACGAAACGAAATATACGTATGAATCGCACTGAACGATTAAATAAGTTGCGATAAATCGTCTGAAAATACGCAAACGGATCCCAATATTGCACTCGCGATATTTCTCAAACGCGTATTTCCCACGCGATATACATATTATTGAATAAACGATCGTATCATGGATATATCGCAATTTTCCGATGAGTTACTCGAGCGCCGCCGTTTCGGCGGGCCGTGTATTACTCCGCGCATTTGAATCGCACAAGTCACGTTTACATCGAAACCTGAAAGTACGACGCGGACGCGGATATAAAATCTCGAGAATCCAAGCGCCGCCAATGAAATAATTATCACCCGTGAGCATCCGCGACGAAATAGCCATTTGTATTTCCCGTTATCTACGACTTTGAATCTCTCTTTCGAGTAAATTAATTGCGCCGGTTATCTACCTCGCCGCGAGTGCCAACGAACTACCGCCGCGGCGCCGCCTCCGATGATTTACGAGTCGTTAATTACGGTAATTGATCGATCGTGCGGGCATGCAATCACTGATCGTTTGTAGATCGAATGACCAGTGTCTCGTGTCTCTTGCTACTTACCGTGATCGAGTTCCGAAAAGTAATAAAGTAATAACGCGACACCTACGCACCGCTATGCCTGTCTCGCTCGAGCCTCGCTGCGCGAATGATGACTACGTCACCGTCACCGTATCGATCCGCCGCATGACGTCACGGCCTACCCCTCCTAAGCGGCACGACGCGCGCGGCCGCGGCCGGTTCAAAAATACCGAAAACTTTCAACGAACAATAAGAGATCAACGTATGCCGAATTTTTCGTTAACTTTCACAGGTTTAACTGGCTGTATTCTCTACGTTCTGTCTCGGTGGTGTCTGGTCGACGTAGCTGTCTCTCGAAACGCGTCTTATATATCGCGAACACGTAGTGATCATTAACGGCCGAGCGCGGCCGCCGCGGCCAGAATATCCCCTCCAGCTGGCTAGTTCGGACACGAACCATTAGCACGGATGCAAACCATGTGCGGTTACCGAGCGATACGACGTAGTTGAGTTGCACTTTCTCAAGCGGCGCGTCGGAAAATGCAACACAGCAACACACGAGAGGCGCTATTAGTAAACAGATTCCATCCAATTCCATCTGATTCCACCTAAAACGCCGGCACTCGGCACTTTCGGCAGGTTTTATTGTTAATTCTCAGGCTTCTGTCTGACGTTGCGGCACGTGTGCGACAGTGTCATGTTGTCATTTTAATCGTTTAACGCCAAGTTTGGAAAATGCCAAAACGTGCCTGTCCCTTCGAAAGCGACCTGTTGCCGCAGTTGAAAGTGCACGTGGGAGAGAAACAGATGAATAACGGCGTATCCAGCGACCAGCGGATGAGGGATGTCTACGGTAAGAATACCTATTTAGCTCGCTTTGCGCAAAATAATTCGTACGTTCTCTTTCGAATCTTAACACCTGACTCCGCGCATACGTTTCCAGATAGGACCCTGAGTTTGCTCAAGGCAGGCGCGAAGGCACTCGCCCATAAGTTTAACACGTCCGCACAAATGGATTCTACAGATCTACCTTCCACTCAACGTCCGTCACCTTGTAAATTCAGATCTACGTCCAATCTGAAGCAGATGCTGTTGACCGATAAATTGCAGCTGAAAACTAGCGACAAACTTGTCAATGTAGGTTGTGGGAGAGCCGTTGTGGCACTTGGACCGTCTTAGACGTAGACGGCTTTGTGACCATTTGTTTTTTCTTCCAGGATGTCCAGATAGACCTTTGCGGATGTGGCCGATTGATAGATCGATCTACAATGAGCGCGTGTTACTATTGCGATCAGGCGCTGTGTCTCACCTGTCAGGCTGTGTGCGCCAAATGCACAGAATTGTTCTGTCAGAACTGCTCTGTACCTGTGTAAGTTGTTAGCCATGTGTACTTTTGTAAAAGCTTCGTGTATACCATTTGTAACTGGTATGCGTTGTTCTGTTTCAGATATAACTGCGACGAGCAAATTATGTGTCTTAATTGCTATCGATAGCTGTCAAAGAAGTATTTTTATGCAAAGGTTCCTTTTATAGGAAAATTGATATTTATAATTTTACTACTGTTCTACTGTTCTATCGTGATTTTATGTACATGTAAATTATATATCGTTGTTATCGAGAATATTAAAAACCTGGAGAATCTTAGTAATCATAAATTATCTTATATAAACAATATTATGATATAGAATCTTTTAATAACTGTATATATAATTTTTACTTATTAATATTTAAACGCTATTTTATATGTAAGAAGGAATTGGTTACAAATATGTTTTAAATAATATTGTACAAGAGAGGTTACACAAAATGAAAAAAATAAAGCACAAAATCCATGCTAAAAAATTTTGTATATGTATATACATACGCATTGTCTCGTATCTTAAATATTAGACGCACATTGTGGTGTCTTACTAAGTATTTGAAAGAAAATATAAATAGTAATATAAAAATTTCTTAAATTACGTTTAAAAGTAACACCGTTATTCGCATCTCTTTTTATTTAATGCAAGTTACAATTGCAGCGCTTAAGATTTCTGATATTTCATATATAATTTATAATAAATATCTCTGTTAACAGATCGTGATTTTCGTTTCTTTTACTTTCAATCGTTGCAATTCAGTCGAAAAATAAAATGTATAATTTAAAAATGATTGAGTGCGATAAACTTTTAAGATTTTTACAATTTTTCTAAAATCACGTGATTTTTAGTTTTATACATTTTATATAAAATAGTTTTATATTTTATGTTTGTTTTAAAATCTGTAAAATAAAAAAGGACATATACGTAATGTCTTATAATATATAAAACGTATATAAAATATTGCATGTATTTTTAAAAATGTGTAAAACGTAATTTTTTTCATTTACCATTTGAATTAAGTACATCTGCATGTAATAAGATAAAACTATTGATAAAACTTGTATCTATTAATTGCAATAAAAAGGAAGTACTGCTATCCTGTTATGAAAACATTCACAGTCAGGTAGGTCGGTATTATTTACACATCTTAATATATAAAGTTTATAAAAATATAACAATCAATTCGTTTGAACATGAATATCACTCAAATCGATTCACGAAGTCTTGTATGAATTATTGGTATATACTACTTTCGCGATGCAGCTTATTTTTAATGTGAAAAGTGAAAATCGCTTTATATTGTAAGAATTGTTAGTTGACTATTTTTATACAATTTCTTCTGTTAGCTCCATTATAAAGTAATATTAAAATTATTGGTAACGTTCGATTCATTTGCTGCAAAAAGTCAACGGAATTAAAATGCTTGTCAGACAGTCTGCTCGTGCAAGATTCATACGGAAGTTATGTCCATAGAGTTCTTCGCGTTTTTACGATAATTCGAAAAATCCACAGCTAAATCAGTTTCATCTGCTTCCTCGCCAAGGAGATGGCCCTCCACCTCGAGTTTTGACTTTCCAAATATTCTGCAAATAGATTTCGTGATGCACAACATATTAATTGTTATATTAGCTAATTTGTAGCTATCCAAATGGCTGTATGCAACAAAGATTATACATAGCATATTAATACGTTATATTAGTGTAATATTAGTTTTATAAGTGCACTTCAGCAAATGATGTATGTGTTATATTTTCTCGATGATGATGTAATGTGTTAACAGCATGAATAAAAATATGATTTTCTCATGCATTTTCATGTATTTTCTCATGTATTGTCTCATGTACAGTCAAATTCATAATACATTACATTCAACAAATATTTTTTATTACATCCAACACAAATAAGTTTTTCAAATATTCCACAGCAACGACACATGTCAATTATTTAGATAATTTTACTCATTAATTATTTTCATGTATTTTCTCATGTACAGTCAAATTCATAATACATTACATCCAACAAATAAGTTCTTTAAATATTCCACAGCAACGACACATGTCATTCATTTCTTAGACAATTTTACTCATTAATTTCACATTCGGTATCATTATAAAGAATTATATTTATAATAAAGACAATTTCAATTTGATAACACATTTCTCTCGCAGATAAGAATATTCTTTTTCTCAGTCTTATATTCTATTGTAAGTAACAAACCAACATTTTTCCCAGAAAATAAACAAAACTTTTGTAACATTTAAAATAAAATCTTTTCGCAGAAATAATAATTTTGATCAACTTTAGTATCATTATAAAGTAAGAATAATGTAATTTCAAACATGAAAAATGTTATAGCTTGATTGAACACATCATGCGTCACATACAGAATGATTCTGAATTATTTAATATCGATATCAATTTCTCTCTTTTTAAGACATTTAAATGAAAAGTTAAGCAAAAATTAGTTTCTTTATACTTTTGAAAAATCATGAAAATTATTAAGAAAATATGTTTCGGAAGAAAATTATAGGAACTACATTGAATTAAAATTTAATTATAACATTATATTGAAATTAAATATAATTAAGAATCATCCTGTATAAAAATATCTAAAATATATAAAGTATATTTACAATGGCCTGAATTTATCAAATGCGCCCCCTTAATATTTATATGTTCTGTACAATTATGTGATATTAAGCATATAATTATCGATTAGTTATATTTGATTTTGAGTTGTTATTCGCAAACAATAATAATTACACATAATATCGATATTTTAATAAGCGATAAAAGGAAGAGCATAAGTTGCACTATCAAAAATAATTCTGTACATGGTTAGTATAAGAAATAAATAATTAATTTTCTCCTATATTTAACATCAATTAGCTGTACATAATATTAAGCAACGGAGCTATTTCTATTTTGTAAGAATAACGTGTTCTTTTTTTGCCTATAATACCTGGACAGTGTGGACGTTGATCTGTTCATAGCTGATTTATATCTGTTCAGCGAATCGTTCGATCCACGATGGAACGGATCCACTATTATCGTATTCAAATCGTTCGATCGCCCTATGGAATGGGTAAACCTAGCTTCTAGGTATCCGGGAGTTTCCAACGTGGCTTTAGTCGGCTTACGATAACTGCAAAAATTTCCAATATACGTTAAAACATTCTATTGATTATGAAATAAATAACGTAATCTTTCTATCTCTTTATTTCTCTAAGATCATATTACAAATATTTTAAATCCATGATTAAAAAGTGGTATTAGCTACTTACAGCTTCAATAATAAGGAACTTCCTACTACCGACACGCTACTTAAAGCCATGGCGGCGGAAGACATCCATGGCTGTAGGAAGAAACCAAAGGAGCTAAATACTCCGGCAGCTATGGGAATACCCAGAAGATTGTAGACACTAGCGAATAAGAAATTCAGTCTTATCCTGCGGACCGTTTTCCTCGATAGATCTAAACACGCGATTACATCTAGAAGATCGTTCTGCAAAACATTTGATATTGCTTTCGTGTAATAACTCGTAGAACACATTACTTTCACTTATTTTGTGCATGACTTACGCGCATCAGAACCACGTCGGCAGCCTCCACGGCAACGTCTGTGCCAGACGCGATAGCGATACCGACATCTGATTGAGCTAGAGCCGGACTGTCATTGACACCATCTCCCACCATGGCGACTCTCAAACCCTGTTTTTGCAGTTGCTGAATTTTAGCCACCTTGTGGGACGGTAACATCTCCGCGAAAACTCTGTCGATGCCGACCTACATATTCCCAGGAAGCCAATAAAAACTGATCTAATCATAGAAATTCAATACAATAGGATCTTGTTATTCCGTACCTGTTTGGCAATCGAAGCCGCGGTTTTCTTATTATCGCCCGTCAAGAGGATCACTTCCAATCCCATTTTCTTCAGGGTATAGACTGCGAGATGTGCCTCGGGCTTTACTGTATCAGCGACACTGATCATGGCGACCAGAAGATTGTTTATCGCGACCAAAACCGCGGTGTGTCCTAGGTTCTCCTCGTTCACCATCCTCTCGTCGACTTCCTGCGGAACGTTGATCGCATTCCGGCGCATCCATTCCCGATTACCAATGCACATCTCGTATACCTCATCAATCATGTTCGAATCGCCACGCGGAGACTCCAAAAGTAATTGTAGATTTAACTTTTGCATCTCTTGACGATCGGCTACCGGCTTCTCGACGATCGACAACTTGTCGATGCGCACGTTATTGACATTGTACGTTCCAGTCGACACGTTGTGCGACTGGTCCATGTAGTTTATAAGCTTTTCGGATTGCAACGACTCGCCCAGCGCACCTTCCAAATGAGATACCTTACATTTCAAACCGCAGCCGGGAACTGCTTCAAAATTCGTACATTGCCCAGTTTTCGATCCGATTGTGTCCTGCACGTAGCGTACGATCGCTGAAAAAGAAATTAACGATCATTGCGCGGTTCAATGTAAACGTAACGGTACAGAAAGCATGGTGATATTTACCTGCCGCGATAGGATGTTCGCTGTTTCTTTCTGCCGTGCCGACGACCGTCAGCAACGTCCCCAATGAACAGACCATCTCCTCCACGAACAATTCGATCTTGGTGACGGTTGGAGCACCGTGCGTCAACGTTCCCGTCTTGTCGAAGACAACGCATTTGACTTTGTGCGCATTCTCCAGCGGCTCGGCGCCCTTGATCAGAATGCCGTTTAGTGCACCTACGCCCGTGCCGACCATAACCGCGGTCGGGGTGGCCAGGCCAAGAGCGCAGGGACAAGCAATCGCGAGTACTGCCAGGGCACTTCGAAAGGCGTATTGAAATATGATCTCCACGCGACTCAAGCCGTGCTTATTGAACTGGTCGTTGTGCGACATGGGCAGCTGCTCGACATTCATGTAGCCGATGATGATCCAAATCACTAGCGTCACTAGGGAGACCACTATGACCAGGGGTATGAAATAGCCGGCTATCTTGTCGGCCAGTTGCTGGATAGGTGCCTTGTTCGTCTGCGCCTCCTCCACCAAGCGAACGATCTGCGCCAGCGTCGTGTGCTCGCCCGTGTGCGTGGCGGTGATCACCAACGATCCGTTCTCATTGATCGAACCACCGATCACCATCGAACCTTCCTTCTTTTGCACTGGCATACTCTCACCGGTGATCAGACTCTCGTCGCAGGTCGACTCACCGAACAATACGCGGCCGTCGACAGGCACTTTGGCACCTGGGACCACTTTTAGTATGTCGCCACGTTGCACCAGGTCAACGCTTATCGAGCGTTCCGTTAATATTTCTTTGTGGTGTCCTAACGTAACCAACACTGCATCCGTGGCTTTTAAAGATAACAGTTTTGAGAGAGCTTCGGACGTCTTTCCCTAAAAGCGAAATAAACATTTTAGCGTTATTTTTGGTTATATTTTTTTATACAAAGGATTCAATCATGGTGAGGTACCTTCGCCACATGCTCAAGCCATCTTCCCAGACTGATGAAGACCAAGAGCATCGGTGGAGTGTCGAAGAACGTCTGTGGACTGACGTTCTCTTGCATTATCATAGCAGCAGAGAGAACGGCGATAGAATAAAGATATGAGATCGTAGTAGTCATCGAGATTAAAACGTCCATGTTGGTTGTACCATGTCTCAAAGCTTTATAGGCTTGCACATAGAAATACCAGCCACCAAAAAACTGCATAGTAATATGAATAATTAATTCGAAACGCATACAACTGAATATGGTAAGGGTAAATATACTCTCGTTGCGCATACCTGCACCGGCGTGGAGAACACAAAGAGTAACAGATTTTCCCAAGAAAGACCAGGTACTATGCAACACATTTCCTCGTGTGTCTTGTTACCGAACAACATAACTAGCATGAAATATGTCATCGATACCATACTCGGAACTCCGAAAATCAGCGATATGAAGAACGTTCTTCGCCATTTACTTATCTCTTCTCTGCAATACAAACAATTACCATTAAAAACTCTTGTATATCGCGCGCGCGCAACGTGTATATTATTCATATCGAAAATTGTATTTACTTTTGATCCAGGTAGTCCCTATTTTCCTTATCTCGATTGCTAAACAGACTGGCCGTGTAAATACCCAAATTATTGATACATTCGATGATATCTCTGACACCAGTCATTTCCACGTCGTACTTGAACTTGCCCCGCTGCGTCGCTAGAGCGACCATCGCCGATCGTACACCAGGTAGCTTCTTCACGGTCGATTCTATTTTATTTACGCAAGACGCGCACGTCATTCCCATGATCTGAAAAGAATTAAGTCAGGAACGTGCTACGTCTCCACAAGGCTGTGCATACGAAGTAGTTATAAATCTCTAACTTTCTACATAATTTTAATTTAAATTTTTTTTTATACCAAGCACGTTCGAGAATTGTGCCGTTATAGACATAAGCGGGATTTATTTCCAGAATCCATGCTAAACGAACGAAGTTCTGTTTTCAATCAATACTATTAATGTAAATCTAAAAATATACTTTAAATCTTCAACTGTCTTACTTTTAACTCGACTTCGACTTCTTCGGTCCCGAATTCCTCGATTAAAGTCGTAGGAAAACCCAATTCCGATATACAGGAAGCAATATCCGCCGCTTTTATTTTGTCAGGATTGTACGTGACTTCTGCCTTGGCGGCCATCAAAGCCACCAGTACGCTATTTACTCCGTACAGCTTTTTACAGTGTTTCTCTATCCCAGTGACATGGTGAGCGTGAGTCATACCCTTTTTCATAACCACAAATTAATCAATTATCTGGTTATATTGTTAACACGAGGCGCTACTTAATTGGAAAATTTATAAATATATGTAAAGAGTATAAAAAATATACATATGAAACATAACGTACAGTTATACGCAGGAAGCACTTTGACAATTGTTTTTTGACATCACCAGCGCCGTTCGCTTGCAGCACCAGTTCCGTCTTCTTCTTCTTTTTATTGATATCAGCATCCAATTGCGATGCCTCGTCCTTCGCTTTTTTTACATACGCAGTGAAGCCCATGTCCTCTATATACATTACTATCTGATCGACTGTTACATCACCGCTACTGTAAGAGACTTTGGCTTCTTTATCCTCCAGGCTGACGTTCACGTTCTTTATACCGGGCTTTTCGGATAGAACATCTACAACAGAAAATACACATCATGGCCTTATAAGAAATATAAAGGATAAAATATAAAAGATATAAAGGATAAAATTTAAAAGTTTTAAACCAAGAAAACATCAAACAGTTATTACTTTATCATATACGAACAGAGCAATCTTTTTTTCAAGTGAGTGTAAAGATATTATATAAACATAACAAATAAGAACCAAGATTTCCTGGTGTCTAATTTTCAGATATTGATGTCGCTAATGAATCTTTTATTAAAGGTTTGTTAAAGTGAACAATGCCGAATCACGCATCCTGGATTTGTTTTATTTTCATATGTCGACTCACCGGTGATGTTTTTAACGCACGACTGACACGTCATTCCGTCTACGTGTATGTTGCAGGTGGCAGGTATTGAGGAGTTGTTCGCTTTGTTCTCCGCGTTGCTGGATGTCAGGTTGGATGGCAGGCTGGCGGTGTACCCCATGTCCTCGATCGCCTCTGCCAATTCACGGGGTGTGATCTCGTGCGTTTTGTACTCGATGTAGCCGGCTTTCTCCTCCAGAACCACTTTGATACTGACGACGTCGGGCCGATTGCCGATCACCCTTTCGATGTTGTTCGCGCAACTCTGACAGGTCATACCCTCGATGCCGATTTTAACCGTGCTGGTCTCCTGCGCGAGCTGCCACGCTTCCGACGTGCGTAGTGCACGCACCAGGTGCGTGATACCCTTAGAATCGGGGTTGTCGCCATCACTGCAAATTTTCATAGTAAATCAGACATTCTGCAACGTAAGTTGTCTCCCGGGTTTATCGCGATAAAGCTGATCGTCGATTTTAATCCGATCTTTTCGTAACAATGTGATGTGATTCATCATTAAAATCCAGTGCAATATGATGAGTGGATTGTATTTAAAAAAATACTGATTAATGATATTGAACTGATTATTTTCCGGCTTAAAAAAAGGATTTTTTAAAGTAAATCGCATTTTATCTTCCAAATAAAATTATTCTATTTTAATATATTGCTTTAATATACTACATATACTGTAATAAATTAAGAGACATTTTGAATTTAACAAATAAAGTAAAATTTTGTATTTAGATGTTGTTACTTCTTCTAGCAATATGTTCCGCATTTTATTTTAAGATGGGCCGAAGATGACGAGACGATGGAGGGATCCTGTACTTATCATTACGAAATAAATTGCCATAACGGTCTCATAGTATTTTAAACCAATTAATGCTTTGCTTACTGTAAGTAATCTCTTTTACGGACTTGCGCAATATGTTTGACGTGAATGACGTAATAAACCGAAGAGATTCCATATTCATCATTCCGTGAATCAACATCGTAGATAAAAGATGTTACGAAAGTTTTGGAGAGAGATTCGAAAAAGTTACAAATTAACGGCGTGCGCTAGCATAGAACTCTGATATGCAGCACGCAACGATCTGTCGTACCACGTTAGAAGACAATGAACGTTTCAGTCGGCTATCTCTAATTTCAAAAACTCTAGCCTCTTATCTGCTCGTTGATAACAGCAGTATGTCGACACCGCGGAAATAGATTTCTGTAAACTCTATACAAACAACGTTCAGCGCAAGCTATAATTACTAAACGATACTCCACAAACGCTAAGCAGATGAACATGACTTGCCGGAATACTATAGGTAGATAAGATTATAAATTATAAATTTGAAATACAGAGTGCCAAGACTCAACAGAGAGAAGCTAATACAAGTTCGTTTTATTTCAATTCAAAGATCCCCGAACCTCAAGCTGTGCATTCGTTACGTTCGTTAATCTAAAAAAAAAGCTTAAAAAACTAATGGCTAAAAATCCTAAAACTATTTATTAAAATTGACTAACGTTTATCTATTTCTATATTTTTCCTTGATTCCATTTGGTCTATATAAGGAAAGAGAAAATAAATTAAATCTCCAGCAACTTTGTGGAAATGACTTCGGCGGAAATGACTTGTTCCTTCCCAACACAGGTGCGTAATATTGCACAACAATTAACAATCGCATTTCTCCAGGAGCTTACCATAAAGTATCGACGGCGCCGTAAGTTTTTTTGTTAAGAAGAGGCAACCTTTCCTCACTCTTCATCATCAAACGGAGAACCTGAAGTTCTATATTCAATTCGACTTAATGGAAATCGTTACGCGCCGCAGTTCCTTATCTACCTCGAATTAGGCTCTCAAAAATTATCTATTTTCTATCGTCCGGCACGGTAGATAAGCACGAAAAAAAAGTCGCATGCAGAAGTTGGGAACAAAGTTACATTCCCGATAAAATGACGCAGGCTTTAGCGAACGTTAATTTAAGCGAACGTTAGGAACGTTCTCGTGGTATTTCCGGGAAAATTCGACTTCATTGTTCGTCTGCTTTATTGTCGCGCTCCGATAAGAGCCGCGCGATATGAAATCGTGATTCGATTTTAACCAAAGAGTTAGCAAGCCGGGTCGAATCTCCTATATCGATTCGCTGTTCCACCATGGAAACTCCAACTTCGAACTATCGTCCAAACTATCATCCGAATATTTCGAGCAGTCAGAAGCCTGGCGAAAAGAGAACGATCCAGAGAAACACGCGATCGTATCGCGATCTGTCTTCCCCTGTAAAAATGCGATTTTTTGCCGCGCGGCAGAAACGTGGACGTTCGTCGATTGCGATTTTTACGAGCGAGCTGGAGACGGCGAACGAGTGGGGAAGACGCGGCACCAAAATATTGTGCGATACTCGACGCGAATTGATATCACCGAGCGACTGATAACTTCGGTAATCGCCTGTCCCACAATCGGTTGCTCACGGATCACCTTTTTGCCCACGGCACACTTCTTCAGACGTTCGACGGAGAGAATAAAAGCCGGACGATCGCTGGTGATATCGACTGATACGCGGACCAGCACGACATACGTGACAATGCCGAGCCGGAGACGCGGAAGAATCGCTCGATGAAGAGCCCAAATACTTGGAGTTCCATGGAACGTTAAGGGATGATCAGGGGCAAATTGATTTCGCCACCGCAGACGAAGAACGAACTTTCTCTTGAGCATTTTCCTTACCCTCTTTGAATCTCAAAAAAATAATTTTTAATTTATGGTAGAAATTTATATTGATTTACGTCTCATATACACGTGATAAAACGATAATAATACATTTAAAATAATAATAGTTATATTATCCTTATCCAATTATTCCAAATTACTTTTAGGGTCGAATTGATTTCGTCACAGATAAAGAAACGAACTTTCCTTCGAGCGTTTTCCTTGCCCTCTTTGAATCTCAAAAAAATAATTTTCGATTTATGGCCAAAATCCATAAGGTTTATGCGGGGTCCTTTATATTTATGATTCACATGGGCCGATAATAATACATCTAAAATAATAATAATTGTATTATATCTTTATCCAATTATTTCAAATTACTCTTGATTACACCCATCATATGTGATTTTCCATCAAATGGGATTGTGTCTGCGCAAATTATGGTACAATTACAGAAACATAATTACGAATTACATAATTTGCAATGTTTACGATCGTAATAATATTTCCCGGCGCTGAATCCCTCGGATTGAATATAATAAACGTAAAAGATACAAACGCATCATTAGCCACGTCATATTCTTCAGACGTATGAGCGCGAGTGTCTCTTAACTGCCGAACAATGTGGCGTTTTATCGCGACGGAATATCAAATTGAACGGAGTGCACGTGTACGCGATAAATCGAGCATGATCGACGGCAGACCCGACACGCCGCCAGACAAGGACGTGCATCTTGGCGATTTTATGTCGCGAGATACTGCTAACGCAACGGTAAATTCTGATACGGGTATCGGTCACGCGCAACTATTATATCTTGTATCCACAAGTTGCACGACATTAGCAACCTTAATTCCAACACGCGTGAAAGTTACTCGTTTAGGTAAAAGGCTTTCTGCTCGTGGTAAACTTTCGTTTGGCAAGCTAGACGCATATATGCATGCGGACTGTAGAAGGAACTTAATGAAGATCCCAATACGTACTAATGAGGTTTTAATGAAGAAAAATCTCGCTGATATCGTGTCATTATATAGCCTGTAATATAGACGGATTCAAGAAAGTGAATCGTCGATTTGCTAGAGATAATTTTGATATGCAAAGAAATAAACGTATTAATTCTTTCTTTCGGATTTTGAAACATCGGTTAACATCATGTTATACTTTGAAAATTCTCTTCAAAAGTAAATCAAATATTCTTGATTCTTAGAATGTATTTGTTAAGGGGGTTCGACTATTAGGTCAAATCCAATTTACAGATTTGAAATTTTTGTGTAGTCTTGAAATGTATATAATCTTACCGTGTGTGAAATTGCAAAACGATTTATCGTCGCATTTCTGAAATATTCGCTTTAAAAGTTCGCTTTAAAGTTACAGAAATTGTGTATACATATATACATAGATATACTCCCCATGTAAATATCATATATTATATATCTCTCCTAGACGGTAAAAGTCTCGGTAAAAGTGAATAAAATTTTTATGGCACACTTCTGTGACATCGAGAATTGCAATCACGGTTTTTTAATTTTTTAAGTTGGATTTTTTTCAATTTTTAAATGATTTATTTAAACAATATCAAGTATAAAAAATAGGACAAAATTGCGATTTCTCTGCTTTTTCTGTCCCAATAATAACATATTGTTTATGAATTATTTCTGGAGACTAGCTTTACACTGTTTAATCATGAAAACAAAATTATACTATAAACTATATATAGGAAACAGTCGAACCTCCTTAAGCTTGAAAGTTTTTCGTTAATTCTGCTATCTTTGCCATTATTAAAGAAATTAGGCATGGCAAAGATAGCATAATTAATACTTATATGATATTTGCGATTTAATACTCGTGCAATGATGACGATACTTGTTATCATATTCGCGACACATGTTTAGAGATTACTGTGAGAACTTCACGCGATGCCTTCTCAAGAAGATCACGAAAAAGAAGAATATATTAAGCTTCAATATTCTTCTTTTTCGTGATCTTTTTGAGAAGGCATCACGTGAAATTCTCACAGTAATATAGCCCTAGAAAATCGACGATTCAATTTCTTGGGTCCGATTCTATGCATAAACAATAATTTTACGTACTGACCCATCAAGCAATCTTATGTTTTCACACGATATCGAGTGGTCCACCTCGTTCGTCATCGTCATATCCTTTAGATTGCGATACGCCAGTTTAACCCGATGCACCAACGGACCCCTGAACTTCACCATCTCGTGTTAGATTAAACGGCGCGATATTATACGACGTCAATTTTTTGTGCTCGTCGAGTAAAATTGTGATACTTATTTTGTCACATTAAGTTATTATTCATTTCACATTTCTCCCGACTAACTGAGAGTTCAATAATCCTAAGAGGTAGGTAACACAGTAATCATCACAGTAAATATCGCGTATACATCGCTACAAAGAGGAACCTCATGTGACCACGAGGCAGCGATAATTTGCTGAAGTAATCGTCATTACTCTTCCGCGAGTCTAAAGAAGCACCGAACTCGACAATGAAGTCACGCTAAGTTTCCATATTCATTGTCGTTATCGCAACAAACAACAGTAACACTTTAAATCAGTTGTCCACATGATGAAAACACTATATCCAACCGTAAAAAAATAATCGTCTGCGTAAAAATATATTTTCTGATCGTATAATGATCAAGGATTCAAAATACGTTATAAGGCACGGCGAAAACGTCAATCTCATCGCGGCACGTTATACGAAAATGGTACATGTTTAACGGATATAAACCGAGAGGTGAATATTCAGAGAACCAGGTGAGTCAGGCTACCTGTGCCGACTGCTCGTGGCAAACTCGGACGAGAGAGAAAGGCATGCTCCAGATAGCGATTCCGTCGAGCGAGATTGAAGGGGGATTTCGTGATACTGGTGCATGTGCGTCGCGGAAGGAAAGAGAGAAAAAGAAATTATCGCGTGTCTTGTTCTGATAATGCGAGAATATCAAGTGACTTGAAATTCCGACACCCAATTTCAGAGGAGTATTAAAGTTTCTATCGGACGGGTTTTTTGTTGTTTTTTTTCCAAGGCGACGCGACGGCGCGTCTTCTGATACTCCTATATACTCCTCTGAATTTGGGTGTCGGAATTTCAAGTCACTCGATATTCTCGCATTATCGGAATAAGATACACGATAAATAATTTCTTTTTCTCCCTTTCCTTCTGTCACGTGCGTGATCTCGCTTAACAGCTATTAAACCACAAACCGCATATGACGCGTAAATCATAATGTAACGCGCTCGCGTTTAACAAAGTATATAAAGAATGGTCGTGAGGACTAATTCAATTTTACTGTCTGCCCTCGGAATTCAGCTCTAAAAAGAGAGCGTCAGACGTTGCCACGTTGATAGATCTTCAGAAAATAAAATGCGACAAGATAATTGTGGGAAATTAATGACCGGAATGAAGCGTGACTCATTTAATCAGATGTCAATCGAGAGGAACTCGAATCCTTCCGTTAACAACACAACTTACCCGGTATAAGGTGTCTCGATTAACACGTTGTATTTCCACGCGTTCTTAGAATTTCGTGCCATTTCTCGTCGCGCGCTAGTCAGAAAATTCCCCCGAATCTTCTACGAATTTCTCCCAATGCACGTATTACTATTCCTACAATTCAGATCTGACACATTCCTCCGTTTGCTAAAATTACTTTTGCCTTTTCGTTATTTTAGCCGCACTTGATACTCGTCGAAACGAGTCGCGCGTTACAATTAATGAGACTTCATAATGAAGCTGTCACAGATCTCAAGTGGATTCCGAACGCGCGCTGATATTGGCTCCGGACGATTCTGTGCACGCGACAACACGGAGGACAACCAGGCACCTGTTAATACATCCACGTTGCATATTCTGCGATCGAACGGATTCGGATCAAATGCGACGATCTACAGGGCTCCAATTTCGATATTTGATCGGTCCTCCGGTTACAGCGTGACACTGCAGATACCTTCGCAATCATGTTATTAAAACAATATCATGTTCTCGTGCTCGTGCTTCTGAACTGTTGTTCAACGAAAGAATTCGACTACCGTTAAACCGATTGAAAGCTTCAATTTTGTTTTCACTCAGTTCAAGTGAGAAAATATTCATGCAAGAAATGAATCTCACTCACCTTTTACGACGTTTGGGCTTGGCACCTCTACCATCACTTCTTTTCTCTGCAAGTAAATTTCAGTAAACAATAACTTATAATGTTAATTAATAAACAGTATTTGTGTATAATTATGATCAATGACAATGATTAGTAACAAAGGAAAGTAACCGAATATTCTTAAGGGACGCTCAGCTAATATATTTATTCTTCCTCTGTTATCTGTCATTATTATCACAATTTACATTCAAGATTTCGAAGACGGGAGACAAAGATGTGAATCATATGGCTTTTATCTTCAGTTGTCTAGACATGCTAAACGATTCATGCAATGATTTGAACAATACCATACTTTTCACTCTTCATAATAGCTTTCTTGATAGTTTAAGAAAATCAACAATGAAGTTAAATCGAAGGTGTTTAAGTATAAAGTATCATATTGGCGAATAAACGCACTCTGTTAAAAATGTGACCTACTTGTACCACTAGCAGTTCTGCTTGCTTAGGACATGTTGACAACGAAATTTCTACAACGAAATCTCTCCTTTGATTAGCTGTGATTTAAGACTGCAGTATAAAAGTTCAAATTGCAAGCCTCTTGCGACTTGCGACAATATGGATTGCTTGCAACTAAAGTAGAACGACCTTTAAATGACACGGTATTGTTCAAATCATCGCATGATTCATTTAGCATGTCTAGACAACTGAAGATAAAAGCTATATGATTCAAATCTTTGTCTCCCGTCTTCGAAATCTTGAACGTAGATTGTGATAATGATGACAACCAACAGAGAATGAATAAATATATTGATTGAGCATCCCTTAAGAATATTCGGTTACTTTCTTTCGTTATCAGTCTTCACTCTTCACAACACTGGAACAGAGAGTGCGTGATTTACGTCTGATTGTGAAGTATAGGCAGCTCGACGCTCGACGTACCTTCACCCCTTTGTGCCCGTGAAGGGTCAGCATCCTTCTGAGACTCCATCACCTTCGTCGCTTCCATTCTTCTCCGTAATCAGACGAGGTTCGGGCGCGTTAGAGAGAATCATGCCAACTGACTGCTCGTCTTTTCAGCGCCCGCGCGCACACATCGGCGAGGATCCGCATACGACGCGCGACTCGTGGAGGCGAGTTGTGCACGCAGCACGCACAACGCACAACGAACAGGTCCACCCGGTCTCCACCGTTCGATTCCCGCGGCACCTCGCGCGGTTTATAACCTAAATGTCGCCTCGCGCTCTCCGTGAACGGTCAACGGAGAGCCCTCGGCTCGGGAGCTGGGAAGAGCGCGTCGCTCGCCGAGCGCGAGCGCGACTATCTCGCGTCGACGGGCGGATTAATCGGCCGCGCGGACGGGGAGCACGCACCGGAGACGGATAACGGACAACGGGTACGCACGGCACGCAAGTTGACGCCGTTGACGGCGTTGACGCAAGTTCCGCGACGCGACGACGCGAGACGCGAGCGAAGGCACACGACACGAACCCCAGAGATAGGACTCTAGCTGATCAGCTGATGGCGCTGATTCCGCCATCTGTGTTTACTGACGTATGTTAAAAATGAGAGAGATAGAGAGAGAGAGAGAGAGAGAGAGAGAGAGAGAGAGAGCTAATCTCCCGCGACAGCGAGGTTAGTTTTCGGTGCGAGGTGCGAGGTTAATTCCCGCCCGTGAGAGATTGTCCGCTTGAGGCTTGAGGACCAAAATTACACGTCAGCAAGCTCGGCGGTTCCACGTGCAGATCCGCAAGTGGCCGCGAACATGATCGCGATTTTTTACCTCCTAATGTAAGGGATATCGCTCGTTAGCAGCTCGTTAGTGCGATCCTCTTGCATGGTGTGTAACTTGCAAATAGAGTTCTCTAGCATTAAGAATCTTTTTCTCCCCTTTCTTTTGCGAATATCCGTCTTCCCCCGTTGCTTCGAAATAATTAGATTTTTATCTCGCGAGAATATTCGACCTGAAGAATTTTACGCTTAGTTTCAAACTCATTGGTTACTACCGTACATGATTTATTTAGCTGGCTTTAGATTAAATTTGTGTCTTGCTCATTGTAGTAATGTTCCATAATATTGATTAATTTTTCCTCTTACTATTATCCGCAGTCTGTTTCTCCATTTCTCTCATTGCTACCTTGGCATAATTAAACTTTTATCTCAGTTTGCATAAGAATGTCTTGAAGAATGTGTAGTCGCAATATTTATACTGGCTGGTTTGTAATTAAATCAGCTTTAGATTGTATTTGTAAAAGTCTCGCCTATTGTAGTGATATTCTACAATATTGATAAGGAAATTATTGTCTTTATATTTAAGCGTATCTATAGACATGTCTCTACTTAATTCAACTTATCTTTACAGGACACCCATAAAAATCTTATTCGTAAACATGCAGTTACTAATACTTGCCCTGCAAGTACTCCTTGTGCTCGTCCTTGTGTTCGTCCTTTTGCCAATTATATTGACAAGATTGAGAAAGGTTTACTCCAAGAGACGCGAGGAGAGACAACAAACTAGAACGGTCCTCGGGATCTTTCATCCATATTGCAACGCAGGCGGAGGAGGCGAGAGAGTGCTCTGGGCTGCGGTTCAGGCTATACAGAATAAGTATGTGTCAAAGTAACGTTTTTGAGGCCGTCTAATATAATTACAACTTGTGACCTGTCAAACTTGAGATACATCTTTGCATCGTTACTC
>NW_020217492.1:3089-21187 GCF_003070985.1 Temnothorax curvispinosus | reverse complement strand
GAGTGATATGCTGATAACAATTGTTAATAATTATTTAAAGATTGCCATTGGTCAGAACTGTACGGAACTATCGTCAGGGAGTTTAGAACTGTTGTTTAAAATGTCGAACGAGCCGAGAACTAGTCGCAGAAACATAGCATATCACTCTAGTATGAGTGATATGCTGATAACAATTGTTAATAATTATTTAAAGGTAGCCAGTGGTCAGAACTGTACGGAACTATCGTCAGGGAGTTCAGAACTGTTGTTTAAAATTTCGAACGAGCCGAGAACTAGTCGTAGAAGCATAGCATATCGCTCTAATACAAGTAATATGCTGATAACAATTGTTAATAATTATTTAAAGGTTGCCAGTGGTCAGAACTGTACGGAATTATCGTCAGGGAGTTTAGAACTGTTGTTTAAAATCTCGAACGAGTCAAGAACTAGTCGCAGAAGCATAGCGTATCACTCTAGTACGAGAGATATGCTGATAATAATTGTTAATAATTATTTAGAGATAGTTAATGGTCAGAACTATGGTACAGAACTATAGAACTCGTCAAGAACTATAAAATTCATTCTAAAAAAATTATATGATATGCTAACTTCGCGGGAAGTTAGCATATCATTTCTCAACTTCCGTTTATTTATATTTAATGACCAGAATTATTGTTAAAAATTATCAGGAACTATGGAACTCGGTTGTATGCAAAAAGAACTTTACTTTTTTTTTGATATGCTGACAATTGATATGCTAACTTCATACACATCTGTACGGCTCCCTCCGCTAGGACTATTGCCTCTGCTACACCCTCTGGAATCAGCTGGAGGATCTGCGCGACCTCGGTATCCTCCTCGATGATCGGCTCCTCCTCATTGGTCACCTGGGTCAGGGGTTCGTCGGCTCCGTCGCGCCCGTCTTCGGCACCTCTGCCCTCTGCTCTGTCATTGGGTCTGTGAAGTCCGCTGTGGCACAATCGGAACTCGACGTTGGAACGAGTGACTTGTCACCCGGTTCCAATATCACTATCATTTTCATGTATAATACTAAAGTCTTACTAAACGATATACTTGCTCTATTACCAATACATTAATAACATTGATATACATTATAAATATATTGATACAGATTCTAAATAAATAATAATGAATTGTTTCTGACTAACCCGTCGTATCCTGCTGATCTTGCATCGTAGCGTGCACGCTGTCCTGCGCCATATCTCTCTTTCGCGATATCTTTTGTTTTTCCGCTAGTTCCGCGAGTTAACACTGTCAACAAGCGTTTCTCATTTGGCTTCTAGTCTATGTCTGCCTGTTTGTTAAAAAATGTGTCGTTGACCGCTTCGTTGAGTGTACATACATTGTAACAAACTCATCACTTTACGTGTTTTAGAGGTACGCACGCACACACACACACACGTACACATACACATACTCGTATTCATAGTCACATTCACACATTCAAATTTACACACAACATTTTTCGTTTCTATTTATATTTTAACATTTGCATTTTTTGTTTTCTGTCATTATTTTATAATCAATGGAAATGTGTGATAAATTTACGAAAAGACCTAAGCGAAGCTTTGTAGAAGCTTGGCTTTATGATGATCGATATAAATCTTGGATACGCAAAGTATCATCTAATAATAGTATTTATTACTGTAATATAAGTAGGAAGAGTTAGAGAATTCTAGGCCGGGGATCTCAGGGGGGGTGAGGGGCGGGGGAAGGAAGGACTCGCGTCTGAGGGGTCTGCCGGGCGGGGGGGGGGGGGGGGCTGGCGTTCCCCCCATAGGGGGGGGAGGAGGGGGGGGGGGGTGATCTGCGTTCTTAGCGGGGGGGGGGGGGGGGGGAGATCAGGCGAGCGCGTCGGGACATGTTTGATAAACAAATGCCGTCTCGCTTCGATGTTCGGCCGATAGTATTTATAAACAGATGTCATTTCACACTCATCAAATGCGAGCGAGCGCCTATGGCAGGCGGCTATAAGTTACGACTTGCGACTAGCGTGATACCGCGGTCCTTTTCACTTTTCTTCGTAGGAAGAGCCGCTTATCGGTATTTCGCGGCGCCGTTCGGCTATGGCGTCGCGCGTTACAAAGGCGAACGCTGATGACATGCAGCTAGATTTTATAAACACTAGACGGCATAAGCACAGCAACGCGACTCAATTTCTATGGGTATCGACGAACGTCGATGACAGAATTTATAAACGAATATCATCTCGCACTGCGGATGGCCGAGCATCGATGGTCGCGCGACGTAGGTACTCGACCAAAAATTTTATACAACTTAACCGTCGCGGTCTCTCCTCTTTATTTTTCTGTCTAGGAAGAGCCGCTTATCGGTGTTTCGCGGCGCCATTCGGCTATAGCGTCGCGCGTTACAAAGGCGAGCGCCGATGACAGGCAGCTAGATTTTAGATTTTATAAACACTAGACAGCAAAGCGATTCAATTTCTATGAGTATTTGATGGGTAACGTCGATGACAGAATTAATAAACGAATATCATCTCGCACTGCGGATGCGAGCATCGATGGTCGCGCGACGTACGTACTCAACCAAAAATTTTATGACTTAACCGTCGCGGGTTACAAAGACGAGCGCCGGTGACAAGCTGCTAAATTTTATAAACACTAAACAGCAATGCGACTCATTTTTATGGGTGATATTGTTTCTCTGCAGTGTATGCACACCATGCACTAAAACAGAAGAAACGATACGCGATGCTCTAGTTGGAACAAGAGGAAAAGGCAATAAAAAAAATATATAAGAAAGAATTAAGCAAGTCAAAATCACAGTCTGTGATTTGAAAGTCTACGCGTCGGTACATCAATTGGAAAAAAGTATAGCAAGATGACAATAATTCAGATATGGATCGCGAGTTATATAACGTGCGCAACATGGAACAGATAATTGAAAAAAACGAATTGAAAAGAAGAAGTGATCTTAACGAGTATATAACCTCTTTAGGCTATGATTACTATTTAATAAACGATATTGCCGATGCTTTGAAGACTGATGAAGATGTGCGAGACGAAAGACTGAGGGATGTGCGACGAATATCGCCGGTACAGTTTTTTCGCGATCGCGAACTAGGTATACGCGCCATACGCGGAACCAGTGAACGCTTCGCTAGACAAGGAATCGTTATCGAAACCGAGCCTCTTTATGACTGGGACTCTAACGTGAGACGAAAAGTGTATCAACGGTTGCGGGACGAGTGCGTTAGCGAGGAAGAAAAATGTGCTGACGTGCCATATTACTTTAAACCGCGCTATTGGGACTATCACTATTGGGCGATTGAAATTTTTTGAAAGATCGAGGATGGTGGTTGTGAAGCACTGTACATTAAGATTTATACAGCTATTGGGAAGTACGTTGAATTATTGGTGATGAACAATTCGGCACATATGTATATGTACCTTGACCTCAATATTCCTAATCATCTATTGATTCAAAGAACCTGTGAACGTGACCGTGATGATATTGATAATTGGGAGCTTAATCATTTTAATACCCCCTACTTCTTTCCTTATCCGTTTATGTCTGCGCACTATGTCGTTCAATATTGCAAACGATATTGTTCAGCGTGCGATCGAGTCACATGCAAGTGCTCCATCGAAGAATGTGACGTGATTTAAAAAAGACAGTATTAAAAAACAAAAACATGGAACATCTCGATAAAACGGAACGCGACCTGGTGGAAGGATCCAACCAAATCGCTACCTTGGACGAATATCTTGCATGGAAACAGCGATGCGAGAAGTTTATTGAGCAGCTCGAAGAAGACTGTCGTTCCAAATGTCCGCGGCTCTCAGACGGCTCTCAGACTGTCGGAAACAGATCATCTTTAGTGGCAAGAATCGCGCGACTCGATGGTGCGAAGACTCTATTACAGAAACGGTTCGTACATATCGGTGGTGGTGAGCACGCGGCGGGCAGTAGTAGTAGCGGTAACGAAAACGCGGAAAGACTCGTGTGACGAAAGATTGATGCCGCGTTCAAATGGCGTGTATTGACTGGTGCAGTGATAAATATCAATTACATCGAACCGCGAAAAACGTCATGCAAACACACGCAAGTGTAAAGATAAACACCGTGTTCAACGGCGAGTTTGTGACGGGTGACAAACGTGACAATAAAAGTTTCAGCACGAGTAACTGTGAACTCTTTCGTTCGTCCGAACGGTCTGATTTGCGCGAGTGGTACAAGCTACACGTTATCGAGCCCACATTAGCGAAACTCGAGGATTTCCAGGAACGCGATAGCGGATGGGCGTTGTCGCGTATACTCAATTTGACAGTGAACGTGAACAAGTACAATCCTTTGCGCGCGGGATGTTACATCAATTTACCGGAAAAAATTAAATTAAAAAAAGCTGTGATCAACGTGCATTCTATGGACAATGCGTGCTTCGCGTGGTCAGTGGTCGCCGCGCTGTATCCTGTCAAGGATCATACATATCGGAAATCTTCGTACCTTGATTAAAAATATATTAAATTTACAAGACATTAAGTTTCCAATGACTTTGAAACAGATTAAAAATTTTGAAAATCACAACAATATATCCATCAATGTGTATACCATCAAAGGAGAGAAAACGCCAACCGTTCTCCCGATACGGCTCACCGACCTGAGGAGAGGAAAGCACGTAAATCTGCTGTACGTGCAGGACCCGCGAGACGACGTGGGACATTTCGCGTGGATAAAAAATCTATCCCGCCTCGTGAGCTCGCAATTGAGCATGCACCATGGTCGGAAATACTTTTGCGATCGGTGAGTACCTATACTCTGTAACGATGCGCCCCGAAACGCATCATTCCCGGCGAGCATCAGCCGGATGCCGCCCGGCCGAACACCCGCCGGGCGAGACAAGGCACGGTGTGCCCTTTTTAAATTATTAATCTTGCGTATCAGTCCGCAAACGGACTTAGCGCGGCAACCGACTCGAAGCGCCGAGCGGTGCAGAAAACGGCCGAGAGCCACCGAACGCAATCGCGGCGTCGGGGCGCCGTACTTCCCGAACGCTCCACCGCTCCATCCCAGCGCGCGCGATTGCCGTCGCGTATACTCCCGCCACGCCGACACGCCACCGCGGGCGTATATAAACCGAGCAATGATGCTAGGTTTTAGATTCCGCCTTGAGCCAGCAAACCGATCCTACCGATTCTCCGCTGCTCACGGATCCCGAAATCCCACAGTCGAACAACCAGGAGGTAGAGAGTGTTCTCTGCCTCTGCCGAGTGAAGCATCTAGGCGGTTGACTCGAACTTCCATACGAACACCTGTGACACCAGAATGAACCAGGGTAAGAGAGTTCCTCTCTTACTCGCCAAGGGTTTTGGCCACCCGGTGCCGCCTCCCGCCTACACGAATCGATGCGCCAGGAGATAGAGAGTACTTCTCTATCTCCGCTAAGGGTCTTAGCCGCTCGATATCACGTCCAATCGCGATCCAGCGCCTTACGCGCTCACTGCCGCCGCTATCCAAACCTGCGATACCGCGTCACTCGCGCTGAAATCGCACACCGTACTTCAGCGAGCCCGCACGCCCGCCGATCCGCGAAACTCCGCGATCTCTGTGTATCGTCGCTTTACCGGCGTCCGCAAGCCCCGTGATATCTGTATATCACCGCCGTTGTAACCGCCTCCGCGATCTATTACCCGTTCCCATCGACTCCGTGATATCTGTACGTCACCGCCATTGTAACCGCGTCCGCGATCCATCACATATCGTAGCAGCGACCGCGACTTTTTGTACATATTCACCGCTCCCGTGAGCATCTCTATGTATTCACGCATAATTGAATAAACCTATTACGCGTACCCAGCGACTCCGCGATATCTGCATATCACCGCCATTATAACCGCGTCCGCGATCCATCACATATCGTAGCAGCGACCGCAATCTTTTGTACATATTCACCGCTCCCGCGAGCATCTCTATGTATTCACGCATAATTGAATAAACCTTATTTTGTTTTGTTATATTTTAACCGAGTCTTGTGTCTTCCTCCGCGCCTACTCCGAACCCTGACCCGCCGCGAGCTAAATCCGCGCTTCGGAAGCTAGGTTGTTTTAACTCCTTTTAATAAAATTATAAAATATTTTATTGTTATATAAAAATTGACAAAATTGTGTTTTTCTTTTTGCAGATGTTTACATTATTTTCATTCGAGCGAGAAATTGGAAGCCCACAGTGTAGACTGCCGAGAGATAAACAACTGTGCCTCCGACTACCGAGCGAGGACGACAAGTGGCTGAGTTTCAAGAATCACAGCAGGAAGCAGGAACGACTTCCATATGTCGTGTACGCCGACCTGGAATGTACCCTCGAGAAGACGGATGCGGATCCGACAACGTCCACGTTCAGGTCTCAACATCATCGGGTATTTAGTATAGGATATTACGTGCGGTGCTCGTACGACGACTCGTTATCCGCGTATCGATTTTGTCGCGATAAGGATTGCGTCGCGTGGTTCACCGAGGAACTAAGACGTTTAGCACACGACGTAAAGAACATCTTGTCCGATAATATACCTATGTGGATTTCACGCAAGACGAGTGGAAAAAGTTTAACAGCGCAACGCACTGTCACGTGTGCGAAAAACCGTTCGAGCCAGACGACGTGCGAGTACGCGATCACTGTCACTTGACCGGCAATTATCGAGGTCCCGCGCATTCTAATTGTAACTTAAATTATAAAAATTCTCACTTCATTCCCATAGTATTTCATAATTTATTGGGTTATGATTCTCATTTTATTATAAAAGAAATTGCCACCGCGTACGAAGGACATGTAGACTTACTCCCAATCACGAAGGAAAAATACATTTCGTTTACGAAAAACGTTAAAAGCACTGAAGATAAAGACAACCAAAGTTGCATCAAATTAAGATTCATCGACTCGTACAAATTTCTTAGCACAAGTGGACGGTAAGAAAGACTGTAAAAAAGCGAAAGGTGTTAAGAGCAACGTCGTAGCCAGGTCAATAACGTTCGACGATTTCACGAGGTGTCTGTAGAACCCTTGTTCTACTCGTGTTCGTAGAACCCTTCAGAGACGGATTTTCTACGATAGTCCTCGAGTAGATAGGTTACGGAATTAGTACGCTGCACTTTAACGATCTTAAACGCCTCGGTGGTCCAATTCGGCGTGTAACCCTTCTCGAAAATCGTCTTGTATTTGTTGACGCGTACCGAGTCGCCCGCTTTGAATTTTGCCGGACCCGCGATTTTTATCGCGCTGTATACGGTAGCCAAGAGTTTTTCGGCGATCGCGGGAATAACGTCGACGGGTCGCATGCCGATGGTTCGATGCTTGCGCGCGTTGTAATCCGATACGAGTCGCGGCAAGGCGTCGACCCACTTGTAATTTCCATTGAGCGTAAACATCTTCCACATGTCGTTCTTGAGCGTGCGATTGAATCGTTCGACGACCGATGCTTTCAATACCGAATATGTGGAATAATCATTGATGCCATGTTTCTTCACGAGACGTTGCACGTCGGCGTTGTAAAATTCCTTCCCCATATCGGTTTGTAGGTTACTAGGGCACCTCCCGCTGTGTCGAATGATCTCTGCGACAGCGTTAGCTGTTTCGCTTCCGCCTTTACCCTTGAGTGGCGCGGCCCATGCGTGCTTGCTCAACACATCGATGACGGTAAGTATGTAGTGGTAGCTTCCGTTGAAACGTGAGTACGGACGCATCTCGACGATGTCAGCCTGCTACAGGTCATTGTACTCTCGCACTATGACGTGTCTTCGGGGAAAATTTCTTCTCGCCGGAGCGTGCAGTTCCTCGACGAGTCGTTGCTTCTCGATATTTTTACGTCCGTCGGATTTTAGCGATGTCATGTTTTTTTTGTTGTCGTTTATAACTGCTCGTTAGCCGTTTGTTAGCCGTTTATTTCGTTTGTCGTCGTCGTCGTCGACGTTCTCTAGCCGTTTGTAGCCTTTCCTGTCTCCGCGTAGTTCGCAGCTGTTTCTAAATCGCTCGTAATAGTTTTTAAGCTGTTTTTGAACCGTTCGACAACCGTCCGACAATCGTTCTCGAACCGTTAAACAGCCGTCCGACAACCGTTCTCGAATCGTTCGTTGCTGTTCTTCGCCGTCGTTAATCAACCGTTGCTTTTCTTCACTCGCCGCCTTTCGATAATCGTTTCTGCTGTACCGTTTGTCCATTGTTGTTGTTGTTGTTGTTGGTTGTCGCGTCTGATTCAACGATATTCGCACGTCGAAGCTTGTTTATCGCAGTCCGTAACGCTTGCAGGTCCTTCTCGGACGCAGTCAGCTTCTCGTCTGATTCTTTTCGTTGATTGCTCAACATTTTAAAGAATTGATCAACGTACAGTTTGTTAACCGCGTCACCGTCAGTCCCAGGTTACACTACGCGACAAATCTTGCGCGACTTTGCGTCAAAGTCCGTGGTAGCGCGGCACAGAGCGTTATTGCGCACGAAATTTCACATTAATCCGCTCCACCGATGGTACGAAATGGCATTCGTCGCGTCTCCGCTGTGTTCGAACAATCCAAATTTGTTGATCGGCATTTCGACGCTGATTGAACGGATCGCCGTCGCATGGTTTAATTTATAATAAGCCCGGCTTCGCAAAGTTCCTCGATGATCGACATGATCTCGTTGTCGTGGGCATTGTTGCCGGCGTCGCGCAAAGCGTCGAGCAATCGCAGACGATCCACCAGCTCGTTGGGGTCGTCCCAATGCACGTAGTCAATCTTATTGTCGGTTAGCGTCATCGCGCGAGGCATGGATAATCTTTTTCCGGATTTTTTCTTTTTGGATTCGGTCGACATCAACGGTGCGATTACCTGTGTATACTTGTATCCCACGTTGCCCTTTAGTCGCTTGTTAGGATCGTGTTTGAGTTTATGAGCACTCGTTGCCAACAGTATGCTCCTGTACTTTTGCATATCGTCCTCCGTGTAGATATCGTCGTCGGGTATTTTCTTGAAAATCAATTCGTAAATACCGGGTTTGTCCACGTCAAAACGTTTATTACCGAGCATCAATTCATTATTGCCGTGATAAACGCCGTACGCTATGTCCATCGTTGGATAGGCGCCCAAAACAGACGCGATGTAAATTTGGCTCAGTGGACCCAAGTGATCTTCCAACGATTCTATAAACCATTGTCGACCCTCCGACGTTTTCAACCGTTTATGAACGGTTTTTCTGATCGAGTCGTCCGTGGTTTCGAAAACATTCGCGGTTTCAAGAAATTCGGGACTTGTACGTTGCACGGTTTGCGTCGGTGTAGAGGTTATCGGTGTAGAGGTTATCGGTAGTACTGTCGATTGATTAGATTTACGCGGTGTTAATGAAAGATCCGACCAGGAGTCTAATCGTTTCTTCTTTTTCTTCGGTGTAGCATCTTCCTCTTCCACCCCGCGCTGTTGAACGGATAGCGGTTTGATTTTCGCGTCAGCGTCGCTCTCCGTCGGCTCCTCTTTTTTCACCGCGATCAAGCTCGAGTTGTCAACGATCTTTTTCAACGGCCCGATGAGAGGTTTAAAGTGCGTGTCCAACACAATGTTTTTCTCGATCTTACCGGTCTTCAAAGAGCGAAGTTTTTTGCGAATCGAATCAACTTGTCTTTGCAATCTCTTTTACGACCTTTTCGCGTTCGCGAATATTCTCGCTCCCGTCGATCGCGGCCATCGCGGAAAAAAGCAGAGTGTCGATCTCTTTCCGTAACGCTAACGTTTCACTTCCGACGAGGTATCGGCAACGACTGATCGCTTCTGCGGTATCGCGAACACGTTAAATCCTTTTCTGTATCGACCGTTCGAAAGCACGCTGTCCTTGTCTATCACTATGAATCCGTACTTTTGTTGCCAACAATCGTGCCACAACGAGCAAAATTCGTCGTACGGCATGTCGGTATTTACGTGATCGTTGTAGACGTGTTTCAAATTGGTACCATTTTGTTTGAACAGGATCAGCAGATTCGCGTTGTCACGTATCAGATGTTTAGGTATTCTCGCGTACGTCTGACAGAGATAGAAGGAGTCGACGTTCGAGTGCCTGCCCATCAAGAAATACTCTCTCACAGTGTCTTGCTTATCGCACGCCACGTCGTCGAAGACGAATATCGAGTTCGGACGCGCGTCGCTTGGTGGAATGACGTTACTGTTATTGGAGAACGTAAAGAAGCCGATTTCGTCGATCGATGTCAACAAATTCTCCAAATATCGATATTTCGGCTGTTGCAACGATTTCGAGTATACGTACACGTTTTCGAAACGTATGCCGTGCGGACTTTCCAGCAAGCTTATCAAGACGTTGGTTTTACCGCAATTCGAGGGGCCGCAAATGATCGCGCGTGTAGTAGTCGGTAACATCGTACCGTGCTTGCGTTTCTCCACGTTGCCCCCCATCGACCGTAATTTGTCGTCGCAATTGGTCACGCGAATCGCCAACGGTTATCGCACGAATCTCATTTCTTTCCACACTGCCGACTCTCTGGCTGACTCGAACGCCTATTTATAGGCGAGCGGAACCGCGAATCGCTCAGTAGCAAAGATGTTTGTCCTACTGTCGAGACCTTCCGATATTCGCGACTTGAGCGCCGAACAGCTGCAATTTGTGCCGAAAGCCGTTCTGTTGCAAACGTGCGGCGATCACGTCCACTACGTGTGGGACAAGCTTCCGGAACATATAAAGGCGGATTTGGAGGTTTAAGCATATCGTTGCTGTTACGAACATTACAATTAACCGTGGCAGCAAACGCACATCGACGGTCCCGCGCCAATGATAAAGGATTGCGGTGAATGTCAACGAAAAAAAATGGTGGAAACTTGTTAAATCGCGCGATAAACGCACTTCCGTTCGAATTACACATTCCCAGCTATCAATTTTGCGGTCCGGGAACTCGTTTACAAGAACGATTGGCGAGAGGCGATCAAGGTATTAATCCATTGGACACGGCGTGTCGCGAGCACGACATAGCCTATTCGCGTAACCGCGATCTCACCGAGAGACACGAGATACTCGCTGCGGAAGCGCGAAAACGCATTACCGCGAGAGATTCGACTCTCGGAGAGAGAGCTGCCGCTACAGCTGTTTGGGCGACCATGAAGGCTAAGACAATGGACTTGAAAAAATCGAAAACGGTGAAGAAAAAAAAGCTAACGAATAAACGAATACTTCCGACAGCGAAACGAGGCGGTGTATTGCCGATTCTACCGTTGTTGGGAGTTCTCGGTTCTCTGGCCGGCGGAACGGCGGGAGTCGTAAAGGCCGTGAACGATAAGAAAGCCACGCGGCGTCAGCTGGAAGAGATGCAACGTCACAAACGCGCCGTGGAGGGTCGCGGACTTTATCTCGCTCCGTACAAATATGGACGAGGGCTGTATCTCGGCCTGCACAAACGCGGGCAAGGAATAGCGTCAAAAATAAAAAAAAAAAACGCCAAATAGACGTTAAATATGCCCGCGGGTATTACGACTAACGTACAATTGAATCGACTGGCAAGGCGTATGCGCGTACCGTTCTTCAGAGGTGTCTTCATGCGTGATTCGTTACCGATCGGCGGTGTACGTCGAAACGAGAGCGGTATCGTGAATTTGGACGATGCAGCGGGTCCCGGTACTCATTGGTTAGCGTACGCGAAGAGGGAAGATCGAGTCGTATATTTCGACAGTTTCGGCAATCTTTGACCGCCGAAAGAATTGGTGCGATATTTTGGGCCGAGCGTAACGAAGATCGAGTACAATTGCACGTCTTATCAGCGATACGATCAGAACATCTGTGGACAATTGTGCCTGCGATTTCTCCAGACGATCGACGCTAATTTAGAGCCTGACGGTGCGCCGTGGTGACTCAGTATTCGTTAACGGTTTCCGCCGACATGTCTATAACGTTCACGCTAACTGGGAAGAGCGGCATCCTCGCGGAGCACCATTTTCCCGCCATGGATTTGAGCGACGGTGATTACGAGCTCAGTCTAACGTGTTTTGAGACTTATCACACGATTCCGAACGTGAATTCTTTGAACAATAAATTTTATTTCGACGAGGATGACACGAAAATTACGATTCCCGAGGGATCGTACGAGATACGAGCCATACATGAGTTTTTGAAACGCGAAATTTTACGAAAACGCCCGCGATGCGTAAATCGTTCCAACGATGATCGTACGTCGGTCGCGAATATCGCGCGAGAGGCGACCGCTCGCGCGAACGGCTACGAAGACGAGGCCGCGGAATACCCGATAGTGCTCCGCGCAAATTACAATACGATGAAGAGCAAGATCAAGTGCGCTTTCAAAGTGAACTTTAACAAACCGAACAACGTTGGATCGCTGCTGGGATTCTCGTCGAAGCGTATATTGCAGCCGGGACAGTGGCACGAATCGGACGCGTCGATTAATATTATCAACGTAAACATTATCCGCGTGGAGTGTAACGTGACCGCGGGTGCGTACAGCAACGGCAAACGTGTTCACACGATACACGAATTTTCACCGAGCGTACCATCGGGATATAAAATATCGGAAACGCCGGCGCACACAGATCATTTATCTGCCGATCATCGCGCGAAGCGTTACGGATCTAACGATACGCGTCACGGATCAAGACGGACGATTGCTCGATTTTCGAGGAGAAGAGATCACCGTCAGATTGCACGTATGACGGCTACAGCGATAACGCGCGACGTGTGATATGCTCGTGTTGAACGACTCGGAGCACGCGACAGATAAGAATATCTTTACGACTGCGACGATCGACGATATCATCAAATCGACATTCGGCAGCGTTAAAACAGAGACGAAAACAGAGAGAGAAAGAAGCTCAACGCATCAAACGTTAAATTTTTACTATCTCTGGGATTCGCGGTACGAAACATCTGAACGATGAATGAAATTTTTAACATTGGAAGCGAGCCGGTCTTTGACGATCGCATCGTCAAGATCGAGACTCACACGTACAACCCGTACGCCAACACAACGTTCGAGTATAGCGACGAGATACGAATACAACAGCAGGATCTGTATACGTTGCCGTGCGAAAGTTTTCTCTACGTCGAAGGAACATTGACGGTGACCGGAGCAGCCGGCCAAGCCGATAACGTGGTATTGGGGAATAATTGCGTCGCGTTCATGTTCGATGAAATTCGATACGAGCTAGACGGTGTGGAGATTGATCACTGCAGAAACGTAAGAATAACCAGCACGCTCAAGAACTACGTAACAGTATCGTCCGACAGAAGCGTGATCCTGCGAAACACGGGCTGGAAACCACATAATAACCCAAACGGATACTTCAATTTCTGCGTACCGCTCAATCTGTTACTGGGATTTTGCGAGGATTACAAACGCGTGGTGATCAACGTTCGTCACGAATTAATCTTGATACGATCGCGCACCGACAACAATTGTCTGGTGGGAAGTCTCGCGTTGGAGCCTACTGTCAAACTACTCAAGATACAGTGGCGAATGCCTCACGTGGTATTGAGCGAGGTCAACAGGCTGTCGATGCTGCGCGCCTTGGAAAACGGACGATATCTAAGTATGGGTTTCTGTTCGTGGGATCTGTACGAGTATCCCCTGTTGCAGAACACGACCAAGCACTCGTGGGCCATTAAGACCGCGACTCAGCTCGAAAAACCGCGATATGTCGTCTTCGCTCTGCAAACGGGTCGAAAGAACGTCATGTCCGCGGACACGAGCCGATTCGACGACTGCAAATTGACCAACGTGAAACTCTACCTAAACTCGGAAGTCTATCCGTACGACGATTTGAATTTGGATTTTGGTAAACACAGATGGGCGATTCTCTACGATATGTACGCGCGTTTCTGCAAGGGCTATTACGGATACGAATATCTCAAACCGAGTCTCACCGTTTCGACTTTTCTACGTAACGGCCCGTTCGTGATTATCGATTGCTTTCGACAAAACAAATCCATCAAAAACGCCACCGTGGATGTCAGACTAGAATTCGATTGCATGGAGAACGTACCGCTGAATACCTCCGCGTACTGTCTCATCATACACGATCGCATGATCGAGTACAATCCGTTGACCAACGTAGTGCGCAAAATAGTCTGAGTGTTTGCGGCAATGTTGACGAAAATTTTCTCTTTCTTTAACTCCCGATACAAATTTATGAGAGGGGAAAAAGGGGAGCAGGATATAAAAATCAGAGTGTCGCGAAACGCGCGTCATTCCTCTCGATTCACGCATCGAAGAAAGAGAGATATTTCTTCATGCCCGCACCAACGTTCGTCGACCTGCAAGGTTTCGTCGTCAGGATGAAATTTGTCGTGAAGGAGGTGGCGGTGCTAAGAAACGGGGCCGTTCTGGCGCATTACATCTTTACATGCCCCATGCCGTGGAATCTGCTCACAAAATTCGACAAATCGTGCGTTTCCTGGTTGATTTGCAATCACCATGGATTACAATGGGAAGACGGAAACGTGCCGTACAGCAAGGTGAAGCGTTTAATTACGTCGGCCGTGCTCGGTGAGGAAGAGGACGACAACGATGACGACAACGACGACGACGACGACGACAAGATGCCGACTCTCGTGTACGTCAAGGGATGTCAGAAACGAGAATGGCTGGTGGATCTTGAAAATAAAGCGAGAAAAAACCTAAACATCAAGACTCTGGATGCGGATTACGAAGATATCGAATCTTTAAATATTCTAGATGCTACCAATACTATGCGATGTGGAAAACACGTTAAGAATTGCGCGTTGCAAAATGTATTAAAAATATTTAACTGGTGGTCGAAACGCCAGAAAGAATTGTCATCTATTTAAAAAATAAATTTTATATGTATGTATGTGTAAATTTTACAATGTTTTATTTCCTTTTCCCCATTAGTCGATAGTGTACAAAATTAAAGAATAAGTAGGTATACGTGACGAATTCTAACTCGATAGCTTCGAGGGGGGGTATCAGGTTTTAGCGAACATGTCTAAACATGTTTCGCGGTTGATGTCATGCGGAAGAAAGAGGGAGGAAATACATCTTAATAAAAAAAAAAACATCCTACCTTAATCCCTTCTCCTAAATTTCTGAGCGCTGATTGGGCGTTCCAGAAACATTAATTTCCCCCTCCTTCATCATAGTTTTGGAAGTTGCCGCGTATATTCGATTAATTTTATACGACTAGTCTCGTATCGACTGCTTGTGCGAACGGTGTTCACTTCTCAAATCCGAGAGAAAGAATGTATTTCGTTGAAGG
Organism: Temnothorax curvispinosus; assembly: GCF_003070985.1. Lineage (NCBI taxonomy): Eukaryota > Metazoa > Arthropoda > Insecta > Hymenoptera > Formicidae > Temnothorax > Temnothorax curvispinosus. Next base: position 5,984 of record NW_020217492.1, on the reverse strand, counting down.
AAGCAACGGCGGTAACAGCAGTAGCAGTAGACGTATGAATTATTACGTACCGATTCACGATGATAATGATGAAACTCCATCGTACGAGAACAAGTGTAACAAGTAAGTTTTTTCGTTTTTTTCTTAAATTATAAAATTTTATATTTTTTTAAATTGCAAATTATAAATTGTATTATTTTTTATTACTAATTTCGTTATTTTTTACAGCATTTCGTTGAAACGTCGCGCGGTTCGTATACTCAGCAGACGATACGCGTTGACGGCTACGGGATACAAATTTCTTGAAGTTGGCGTTAACGTGGGTCCACTGAGTTACGTGGAGATCGCCGTAGAAGATCACCGAGGAACGGAATTGATACTGTCCCTCAAAACGTGGAAGGGATTCTACGAACAACGACGGAACATTCTGAATTTCATTCGATCCTCTAAAGATACGTGTGATTTTATAAGCGTTGGACCGCTAACATTGAGAATTTGTACGATTAACGGTGTCAAACTCGTACGTCTCGAGTCTTTAAACGTACGCTTAAAGATGATCGAATCGATGTTACACCGTATGCTCGATCTTGATCCGTGCATCGACGCGATATTCCATCGATTGGGTAGAATTGTCGAAACGGTCGATGTCAAGTTCACGATGACAATTCCTTTGAAAAACTACGAGAATTTCAAATTGTTTAAACTGAGAAAATGTATGATTAATCTAAGTAAATAAATCTTTATCTTTTCCATTCTAATTAATCAATCAAATAAAATATTTTGAAAAGAAAACAAACAAATTGTTATGGATAGATTTATATTACGTATTTAGATGCGCGCGCTCGATAAACGTGAACCACTCGTGACCAATGCGTGCTTCACGCAGAGCGGGTATGGCCAACGGGTATGGCCAATATTTGTATTATGTATGTGGGCTGGAAAGGGTGTGTACACTCTCCCGGTTTAATACAAGTATATTCCACTTGATTCAAACCGTTTACAAAATTAAGTCGATCCGTTCCGATATCGCCAATCATATCAGGACCAATCCTGAGCGGACGCGATACCGGGGCAAATTGACTTAATTTTGTAAGCGGTTTGAATCAAGTGGGATATACTTGTATTAAACCGGGAGAGTGTACACACCCTTCCCAGCCCAGATACATAACACAAATATTAAGCAATTTTAATAATATTCACATTATCAGATTAAAAATGTCAAACCTTTTAACTTATTGTTAGATAATTTTGTTTACAATTCTTATAGAAATCCAGTAACTGCGGAAAAATTATCTTACCGTACTATGAGAAGTTTTCTGTACAGAGAACAAATACGTCACAGACCGGAGATACCACAGACTATTGCCGGTCTTGAGGTAGCATTAATGAATTATCAGCCGACCGAACACATTTATATAAGCACAGTATTATCTGATAATGGCCATAGAGCAGTGCTATTTACAACTAATACCCTACTAAACGCGCTAGCAGCATCTACAGAAATATTCATGGACGGTACATTTTCGGTAAGCAACATTTGAGATTTAAATGAAAGCTATAAGAACAAAGATTATAAGCAAAAAATTATCAAAATATATACCAATTCTTATATTAATAATAGTTAGTCCTAAATATGTATCCTTAATACCCTTATGTACATTACTTGAAGAAATTTATCCTTTTGAACAGGTCGTTCCCAGAGTGCCATTCTTTGCCCAATTATATACCATTCATATACGATATATGGACATGGTATGTTGTGCGTGTGTGCGTGCGTGCGTGCGTGCGTGCGTGCATGCGTGCGTGTGTGTACGTGCGTGCGTGTGTGTGTGCGTGCGTGCGTGCGTTCATGTGTGTTAGATTTATTTAATAGCTTTTGATTTTCTTATAAATGTTGATAAGACGTTTTTATGCTATATATTTTTTGCTTTTTATCCATTAGGGTATACCGGTCCTTTTTATATTGTATGAGAAGCGCACCATGAATGTGTATAATGCGATTTGGCGAAGGGTAAAGGAACTCCGTCCAAATGCACTGCAAGGAGTGAAGTCAGTCATGAGTGATTATGAACGTGCGGCAATGACAGTTGCAAGAGAAATTTTTCCAGAAGCACGTATAACTGGTTGTTGGTTTTATTTCAATTAGGTACGTATGCAAACGACAAAAACGTATATTTTTGTAATTTTTATAAAGCTATTTTTTATTGCTATGTAACTCATCTGCTTGTTAAATATGATTTAATATAATATTCAATATTATATTTTATGCAGGCTGTATTAAGACGTTGGAGAGCATTAGGTCTAATGATAGCCCCTAGAAAGGTTCTTGGTTTTACCATGGCCTTGCCATTGGCGCCGGTCAATGCATTTGAGGAAGGATTGCAGATAATACAAGAAGAGGCTGATCTGATATCGACAGAGTATCCTGCTGTATTGTAATTTACTGTTTATTTAAGGCGTTTGGCTTCCTTTAAAAGAAAAAATTTTCATTTTTGGTACACCTATACGGACAATGTCGTGGAAAGTTTCCATTACATACTTTTTCATAGATTTGGTGGAATACATCCTAATATTTGGGATTTTCTTTGTATGTATTGCTTACTATCGCAAAAACTTGTAAAATGTAAATTTTCTGCACATTTTATAAAAGTGTGTCTGCAATATAATTTTTTTATCTTTTACAGATAATAAACAGAATAATAAATTTCTTTCGCCAGTATATAGAATAACAATTAAAGTAATTTAAATCGACCGTGACTGGCAATATATAACGTCTTTTCGATATGAACATTGAAAAACTGTGAGCCAACTTGGTTTGTCGGATTCACACAGCACTTTTTTCCGGATCAATCATCGAGACATTATTAATTGTGTGAATCCGACAAACCAAGTTGGCTCACAGTTTTTCAATGTTCA
>NW_020217492.1:0-2989 GCF_003070985.1 Temnothorax curvispinosus | reverse complement strand
TGTGTGAATCCGACAAACCAAGTTGGCTCACAGTTTTTCAATGTTCATATCGAAAAGACGTTATATATTGCCAGTCACGGTCGATTTAAATTACTTTAATTGTTTTACAGATAATTTAGGCGAATTGCTTCTCGATCAAGAGATAAATATTGGGAGATTAGCGGAGGGACGTAGCGTAAAGAGAGTACGCGTCCAACATAATGTAACGCGTGACAAGCGTATTGCGGAGGCACAAGCCTCTTTGAGCTCAGGAAGGTAATTATAATATTTGTTTTAAAGACAATTTTACGATAAAAATGTATATATATTACGAGTATGCATAATTTTTAATATTTTTTGCAATATGTGAGCTTTGTTTTAAAAAAATTTAAATTACAATTTAATCATTTAAATAACTGCCGTTATTTGCAATGGTTTTCTTCCAACTTTCAGGAAGTTGGCGGATTCCGACGCGATAGAAGTGTCTCGGTTTGGAGGCAATGAAGTCATTGATGAATTTTTGGATGTCAAGATATATCTTGAGAGTATTATCCAGCCAACGAATGCTGCATCGACTTGAACAGATGGTAATCGGAAGGGACCAAGTCTGGTGAATAAGCCACGTGAGATAGGACGTCCCAGCCCAAGTTTAAAATGGTCCTCTGAGTCGGAGCAAGCAACGTGTGGCCGAGCGTTGTCATGCACCAGACTTGGCCCCTTTCGATTACCACCTGTTCAGGTCGATGTAACATTCGTTGGCTGGACAACACTTCCAAGATACGTCCGACATCCAAAAATTTATTGACGACTTTATCGCCTTCAAACCGAAGAACTTCTATCGCGACCGAATCCGCCAGTTTCCCAAAAGAAGGAAGAAGTATAAAGTCATTCCAAATAATGACAATTATTTTAATGATTAAATTCTAATTTATATTTTATAAAACAAAGCCCAAATTGCAAAAAGACTTAAAAAATCATGCATGCTCGTAATATATGAAATATATTACAAGCATGCAATATATTGAAATGTAATATATTATTACACGTACTAAAAAAAACACAAAGCACAATTTTAAAAATATATATCTGTGTATGTGTGAGTTTGTGCGCGCGCGCGTGTGTGTACACACACACACACACACACACACACACACACACAAACAATTTATATATATACATATATGTGTTTTTTTTAGTACGTGTAATAATATATTACATTACCGTAACTTTTTTATACGTATATATTTTTTATTACTGCAGGTTTTCGCTGAGAGAATTTTTGCAAGCACTTAGCAACGTATCAAAAATGCCCGAGGAGAGCTTTGGTTTGTCTTATATGCTATATATCTAACATGTGCTACGCAATCTATATTTTGTAGAAAAAGGAAAAAAATATATTTTTATTGCAGATTTGCAAGCCGATACTCTGGACAGTCTAGACAACACTCTAGGATATCAAGAAACAATAGATAGCAATCTGTTAGACGCGTATACAGGTATTGCATATAATATTTTAAAATTACCTTTTTATCTATCAATCTTCTTTCTAAAGTGCAGTTTACACTTCCGTTCTATTTCTGACATATTATAAAAGCAATTATATTTCATCGTTGTTTTTGGATTATTTTATACAATATGTGAATGGTTGTAGCTGGACGGAGGATTGACATTAACCACACACCCTCAATATCATCAATTATCACGGTCGCCACTCGATTTTAACCTCGGCCTATCGAGAAAGATACTTAAATAAGAACCAACCTTTCGCTGACTTCGCTAATTCCCCTCTCTACGACTCTGTTTCAGCTTCCATCTGTCTCCGGATCGACCCGCTGGACTTGTTGGACCGCTCCGCGCAAAGGACTTCCTTCGCTTCTGCTGGAGAGCCGCTTCGCTGGGCCTCAGCCGCTGTGCGTTCGTCGATGGAGGATTTCGGACGGCCGACAGGTGAGATTACGAATGGGATAGGTAAGTCTTTGCAGGTTGTTTTCACCGAATAATCGTCACACGTAATTTCATAACAAAAGGTAAAATATAATTTATTTCTTTGCTTTCAGTTACGTTACATGGACTCGCGGGATTACGCACCGTTGAGCGGGATCGTTCTCGCTCTCGTTCACCGTTCGCGTACGCGCTCAGCCTAAGTTACGCCGATGCCCCTGACTACAGGGAGCCAACACTTTACGCTTAGTTGGAATAGAAAGACGAGTTCCTCGATGCGACCGTTCGCATCGAGAGCCGAGAGACGAATCTTCGATTCCTGGGCTCGGCTGCCCTACCTCGATCGAGTGGGGATGCCCCCACTTGTCGCATCTGCCGAACACCTGCGCTTCTTGCCAGCAGCTGTGTCAACAGTCTCATGAATGGCCCCATTGTTCTCAATCGCGCATATGTCGAACACCTGTAGCCGCGTGTCAACACTTTCACATTTCTTTCGCTCACGTTCGCGTAGCCCTTTTGTTCTTGGCCGCACATTTGCCGAACATCTGTGGCTCTCGCTTCGCAGTAGCGCAAACATTTCCGCATTCCACTCGCTTTCACGTTTCGCCCAGTTCGCGCAAACATGTTTACTTTCGTGCTTCTCTTAATGACGGTTCATATCGTGGAATAATCCAGAGGTTTCTACATGTTTCCGCGTACCAAGTTCCGTGCTTACATGCATTAGACTCCTACCGCGGATTCCTCGCCGTGACTATGCGCTGCTTCCGCTTCCGTTCGGCGATTTCGCCCCACCGCGCTCGGATTTCATCGTAACTCGATGGTTCGACTGCGCGACACCTCCGCAATATGCTCCTGCGTCGGCGAGCCGGTTCCGCTTCCGGTCAGCTATTTCGCTCTACCGCGCTCGGATTCCATCGTAACTTGATGGGAGGACTACGCAGCCCTTCCGTATCGCGCTCCTACGTCGGCAAGCCGATTCCGCTCCCGGTCAGCTATTTCGCTTTACCGCGCTCGGAATCCATCGTAACTTGATGGATCGACTACGCGGCATCCCCGTATCGCGCTCCTA
>NW_020217491.1:0-2599 GCF_003070985.1 Temnothorax curvispinosus | reverse complement strand
ATTAGATATTATATGTGAAATGTTTATACATGAAAATAATCAGTTTTTCTTTTGAATGTCAGACGGTAGTCGGTTACGCAGTTGATTATGAAGAAATAAAAAGTATATTTCAAGATTTGGATGAATGTAGAATATCGTATGTAAAAACATCGCTAGTAGATTATGGATCTAATTCGAGTGAGTATTAAATATTGAGGTTAAATATTAAATGTTAAATTACTACAGAAAATTGGTTGCATTTGACAGATAAAGTTCAAGAAAAAAATTAACGAAACGTGCTTTAGATTCAAATTTTATTAATTAATATAGTCATTAGCTGCTCAACATACATTTAAAAAATTTTTAATATCTAAGAAAAATTAAATTTTAGCACACATATATTTATTTAATTTCGTGAATTTGGAAATACTCCACCAAGAATTACGGTTTTTTTATAGTAATCAATAAAACAAATTATAAAAGGACACGGTATATAGGGTAACTCGGAGGAATATGCCACACTTAAGAAAAATATGATTTTTTCCCATTTCTCTTTCTTTTTGAGGTATCTTTGCATACTGGTTTTCTTTTTCCTTTTTTTATCTGTTATTTATATATGGTTTTAATGAAATATTTTGATTCTCTACTATTAAAAAGAAAGAAATACAAAAGTGTTACAAAAGTGGCATATTACCCCCATAAACATGTATAGTAATTTAACTATAGAAGGGCATTCTTGTCTAAAAACATGTAAAAAAATATTTTTATTACAATTTCAATAAAACACTAAGAAAATTCTAAAAAGCACGTTGTCATACTTGTCATACTGTATTTACCCCATAAAAACTATAATACTGACAGGAAGTAAGTAAAATTTGGGCAAAACGTCAGATATAATATTTTTAACAATTTTACAGTATTTACAATAACGCTCCTAGCCATAGCTTTGTTAAACATAACGAGTGGCATATTCCCCACACTGGCATATTCCCCCCAGTTACCCTGCACAAGTTTTTAAGGACGGTTTAAAATTTTTGTAAGAATAAAATTATAGAAAGTATTTGTTTTCTATAATTTGCTTGCAATTCTACATCGACCGGTAAATTCTTTGTGATGTTCATTCCGCATTTATATACTCGCCTCGCTCGGCTTGTTCTGATGCATTCGTTCTCCAGACTACTTGGTGAGTTACCATAGATTTTTTAATATTTATTACCTTGGTGTAACAAGGTAACTATTTTTACAGATATGGATCTTGTAGTCTTTTTCAATTTTGTTTCTTGAAATCTCCAAACAAGGAAACTTACCACGTTGGAATGGAGAACTTTGTAACATTTTAAGTTTCGTCATTTTATATCGCTGAAGATGGCTCGAAGTGTTGAGCCGAAACGTTCGAATGTAATTTATTTGGAATAAATTAGTGATTTTGATCATCTACGCACCGATAACTGCGCCTGATTTTCATAGCTATACTATTATCGATTTGTAATTTATGAATTTATAGTTATATGACCATATACATTTAAAATTCTATTTCACAACACTTCCACGGAAAGTCCGACTTTCCATGCCTGTAGAGAGGGGCGAAAGTGACCAATTTCTCGCCAGGGAGGAAAGTTGTTACCCTTAGGAAGGAAAATTGGTACTTTCTGCCCCGTATAGCGGACAGAAAGTAAAGTAACGGGCAAATCTTAGAACATATACAGGGAACTTTCCAGCAAGTGACACAAGTCGACACAAGTGTCGTTTTGTCTTTGTTACTTATTGCCAAAAAAAAAGATAAAACGACATTTGTGTCGACTTGTGTCGCTTGCTGGAAAACTCTCATAAATGGAAAAGGAATTGAGCATCGAGTCCAACATCGTGCGAGCGAGAAACGTACAATGTACGTAAAAATTATAGATATTAATTTCAATAAATAAAAAAATTATTATTATTTCAAAAATTACTTGTATTAAAACTACTGATTTGGAATTGTATCTTCTTAATAATATCACTAAATAATGAGATAACTAATTATACCTATTTACATAATATCCTTAAATAAAATTCCAAATCAGATTTAGTGCAATAATTAAATTATTTATATATTTTTTTTGAAATTTTATTGTTATTTTAATTTTGTGTTATGTGGGGGGCTTCGCCCCCTACACCCCCTACCAGGGGCTTCGCCCCTGGACCCCACCAGGGGCTTTACCCCTGGACCCCACCAGGACTACCAGGAGCTTCGCCTCTGAATTTCGCATCACTCTCTTTTTCTCTTTCTATTTAACTACACGCACGTACAAACAATACGAATGGGACATCAAACGCATTAACGCATACACTCTACAGGCATTCAAAAGTCGAACATTTCCGTAAAGTGTTGTGAAAAATATCGTGTGCACCTCGGGTCGTAAGCTTTTTCAGACTTGTGTGATTTGCAAACTTCACACTCCTCTGAAAAACGCTATTTTCGCCCCTTGGTGCACAATATACTATTAACAAATTTGTAATTTTTGTTGCAGAGGATTTATTAGAAATCAGTGCGTGGTATTGTGTATTAGTAAACCGCGGAGTAGTATGTATTTATATAAAAATAGAAATTATATAGAAATAAAAACACACAGACACACACACA
>NW_020217490.1:0-9907 GCF_003070985.1 Temnothorax curvispinosus | reverse complement strand
TGCTTATTAGCATCAAATGTTAAACCGATTATTGATTTATGTGGATTTATTGTTCCAACCAAAAACTGTGTTTTAAGAACGATAAATAATCGGCGCGCGGTTTACTGAGTTGAAAATGTATACAAGATTTACACAGAAATATTATTATTAAGCTACCAAAATTCAGCTCGACCGAAAATGGCATCTTCTCTAATTGATTGTAAAAATGAATTTATTAAAAAACATTATAATTAATATTTTAGAAACTTATAAAAATTGTAAAGTAAAAAAATTTTAATTTTCTTTAAAAAAAGATAAATAATCTTATTATTTCTCTTTGCGTCATGGCGTCGCTTTCGCATTATGTATAATCACGTTGCATATATATAAGAAAAGTTGCGACATTCTTCGCGGTAATGGGAATACGATTCTTTTAATAATCCATTAATAATCGGTTTTGCTTCGCGAGCAGCTTTTACGTCGCCTTTCCTTTTTCTAAAATCTATCGGAGATCCCGCCTGTTAAGTGCTCGGGGAATAAAACACAGTGATTAAACGTACGTTTATCGTCTACCGAAGCCCGAATGAGAAACTTAGGAATACTCGATCCGGGAGGTCCCAGGAAAAAAGTTAAATTAACCCCAACTTTAATCGAAGCGGTATAATCGACGGCCGCACGTAGAATCCTATCTTTTTGATGAAATTGCCTCGTTATCTGAACTTCGTGAGTGCAAAGGCTCGGCGGCCCTCCCCTCCCCCCACCCCGCGTCCCGCGGATCCGGTTAAAGAGAACAGCACGCCGTTAACCTCTGTTAGACACGCTCATTAACACGGCGCACGAATTTTTTGCCATTTTTGCCGTTACCCATCATCGAGTCTCATTTGCCTACACAGCATTCGGAACCTCTGAAAAAGGATGCTAAATTTTCGAAAAAAAATTTCAATTTCCGGGAACTTAGCAAACGCTCGTTTCCGTTTTTACATCCACGTTTATTTCACGCATACTGAAGATTTATTACGCATATCGCGCGATTTTCGACGACCGAGAACAATTTTGCGCTGCGCGACGCAAGATTTTACGAAATTATAATTTCATCTTTATAAAGCTGCGAAGTTCCACCGCGCGCAAGTCAAATTAGCATTTCGCTAATTTACTTACATCGAGTTTCATTGTGCGCGAGAAATTCGAGGGACAGATGGTATTGAGTGCAAAATTTATGAGCTACCTCTCTGACGAACTGACGAGTTTACATATTTAATTATTCTTACTCATTATCAGTTGCGAGAGATATATATAATATATTATCACGTGTGTATGGTCCACACGTCATATTTTATTACATACGCGCGTATTAATCCTCACGTAACGACGTCTCCGTTTTTGCCAATTGTCCAATCGACTCTCGGATGTTCTCGGCTCTCATCCTCCCATTTTTATGCAGCGAAGGTGAAGTTTTTGTTAACTTCCGCTTTCCATCGCAGAGGGATACCTATCTTCCCTCCCTTCTCCGAGACATAATAAACTTCTCTTTCTTCTCTACCACTACTTCACCTTACACGTTTCACAGGCCGGCCCGGCGCACAATGTATTTCCGTTACGCGAAATCCTTGGCAAAAATAACCATCCTCGTCCGTGGACGAAGTAATAAAAGAACGTAATAAAAGATCCTTTCCATTACTCCCCCGGGCGTTACTCGTTAGGACTTCGGCGGTGTAGGCCGTTGGAAATATCGGCGCTTTTCCTACTTTTTACTGCTTCCTGTATCTCCGGGATTTTTTTCCAGTCTTATAACGTTTCCCCTTCGTTAAATTTCTCCTCGCTCGCTTTACGGCGGACATTAATGCACGCTTAGCATCGACAAATTGAAACTCGGCGCGACCCCGCGCGAAAATCATAACGCGCGATGATAAGCCAATCGTTCTCGTCGCGTATATAACGTTAAACGAAACCTCTGTCGCGCTTCGGCGCGCGTTTCCGCGACGAAATTTTCGTAACCGCCGCCGCGCCGTTGCCGCCGCGCCGCGGGCCGGCCTGACGAAGTATCGGCACGCGAAAATTGCGGTAATCACGCCGGCGTTACCGGGGACAACGTTAATTGTTTGCACCGGCGGCAGCCAGGCCGGGATTACACCCACGCCTGGTAACACGGGTCGGGAACGAACGCGGCGGCACCGGCCGATAAACGAAGCTAATTACGCGACAGACGAATTAGCTCGGGCAGCGCGCGGCGCGGCGCGGCGTTTCAACGGGGCGGCCGCGAATGATCGATCGATCGATCGATCGATTGATTGATCCCGCGGACCCGAGATGGGAACGATCTGATCGTTCGGCGATCATTAGCGCTTGATTGCGCCGCTTATAAAAATCATCTACGCTCGAACGAGCCACGATTCCGGATAGGCGACGCGACAAAAATGCGCCGTCCGATTTTCTCCCTTTTTATTTTTTTTTTCGCTAATATAATATAGCGTTTCTCGTCCCGACGAATGACACGAATGCCGCGGAAAATGAAAAGCCGCAATTCGCCCATTATGACACTGGACCGAATTAATAAAGCGGGGGGAGGACCGTCGGATCGTATTTTCGCAAAACGAGACCAACTAACGATATTTTCATTTATGATGGTGATTCTGTTTCGTTGTTTGACACAATATGTGATGCAGATGCAAAACTTCATATTCTCGCGAGCTCGCTTTGTACGCGCGTGTTTTTTTTTCCGGAAATATTGCTCTCGCATCTAAAAGTCCATATATTCCAGGAATATATTGTGAAATATATATATAACAATATTTCGACGCGTGTGTTGTCCTTCGTAGGCAAATTTTCCATCCGTGCCACCGCTGCCGTATCGATTTTATTTTTTATCATGGACAGTTCCAAGGGAATAGCTTTTCCTCCACTGTTTCGAAATATTTTGCGCATAACATAATTCAAGAATACTACATGCATATCTACTAGATCATATCGTATTTTAAGGATTATTTGAAATTGTAATTCTCACACACGAAGCAAGGCAATAGAAACATGTTTTACCTGTTTCGTTACTTTTATTCTAAATATATATAAAAATGCTCGGACTGCTTTAAATATGCTTTGCGTGTGTGAGTTACGATGTCAAATAATTAATTAAATTTTTAGCCCTATTTTCATAATATATATTACATAATTACATAATTACATAATAATTAACATTTTATGTATCGACCATTTATATATTCTAAAAATTTAAATAAATAAGTAAAATAAATAGTATTTAATTTTTTATGCTGCTTCGAATTTCGATAATTTCTCCCGTGATTAAGACAGCGCTTTTTTACTTTTTGGATAAGTACTAGAATAGATACTAATAGAGTGGTATTGGCGAAATTCTGCTTAGGAATTCGACCCAGTGTCTCTCTCCCGGCATCGATTTTGTCTTCCCGCAGTATATAGATCTTCGCCGTTAGATACGATCGCACTCGAGAGAGTGTCCCCGTCTTTCTCTCGGACACCGAAGTACACTTGCTCTATATTTGCAGCAGGCTTTCAAGGGCCCGCCGCTCCGTGCCTCGCATCCATCCCCGATGTCTCTCTGAAACCGTGTCCTCTCGAGTGGCAGGAACGTGCAACGACTTTTTACTGTTTCTCACGCTTGAAAACAAATCTAGCGAGCTGGATAAAATTAGGCGAGTCGCTGTCGACGCGATACGTGTCGCGCGACGTTCCACAGACAAACATAGTCGTAAAGTTTAAGAGGCACGAATATAAACCCTCTTAACGAAAATCTATAACTTCTATGTATATAGCGCAAAAAATATAAATATCTCAATAAGATATCCTAAAAAATAATTTAAAGTACGTATATGTAATCCAAGTTTCTCCGCTAATTAATAAACTGGGCTTCAAATTTAATTACTAACAGATTGATAATATTAGTTATAAACAATAAGAGTCCTTCGAGACGCCCCGATATTATAATTTACTTGAGATCCAAGTATCTCGTGCGATTTTAATGGACGCTCTCGCTGGAATAGCTCTTTAATTGCCACAGCACTGTATTAGCATAGGTATATCACTGCGAAGCAGGAAGTACACTGTAATTACTTGCTGAGCTTAGCGCGGGAACATTTATTACCTCGAGCGAACCGAGTGTCGCGTTTACCGCACGATGATAATTTTATATCTTAAACGATATCGCGCGCACACATACACACACACACACACACACACACACACACACACACACACACACACACACACACACACGTTATACCTGTCACGTATCTTTAATTAACGCGCAATATTTGCCTTCGCGTTTCTCGCCTACGGCGGCTTAGAGGGGCATCGTCGTTGATCTTGTGTTCTCCAGTCAAACTTAGGGCTTAAGTCCGGAAATTGAAGCGCGATTAGAAAGCCCTTGAACATTCGAGCCGGATTTTGAAGCTGTCGTGGTCAAGTTTTGAATAAATAACTGGGACTTAAGTACGAACATTGGGGCGCGCGTCGATCCTTGGTATATAAATTTGCACTAAAGGGTATACTCAGAACGGTGATGTGTTGCGTCAAAAGTCACGCAATTTTTCTCCATTTAATTATCAAGTAGTTAATCTCAAACTTTCTGTAGCTCGATGTATTTATAAGCTTCCCTTTACCTTTAATAACGTGTAACTTTGCGCTCGCAACTAAAATCTCTTCCATGTTTCTCGTTACCCCGTAATTGCATCCGGCAAATATATATATTTTTTTTCGATGAATATACTCACAGTGTGCTCTCGCGCCTGTATCCACGTCGCGTCGGATCGTTCGCGTAAAGAAATTCGCGGCGCTCCGGGTGCCATTTTCGCGCCGATATATCGTCTATCATAAGGGAAAAGGGGGCGACGTGGATGGGATTGGCGGCGGGTTACGAGCGCCGGATCGAAGCCCCGCGCTCGCGAAAAAAGGGAAAGACGGTAGCGCTCGCGCGCGTATAGCTGGCCGCGCGACGCGCGAACTCCGATATTACTTTCCTGTTGCCCCGGCCGGAAGTGCTGGATTTATGACGGCGGGGCCCATACGTTGTCGCCCCGTGGAATGTCGGTGGATTCATTTTCCATTCGCCGATAAGGTACTTAGGATATTGGCAGCGACTTTTTGCTCCCCCTTTACTTCGTCCTTCCCTCCCCCGCCCGCATTCTCCCGCCCATCCGTCCTGGAGTAAACGAGAAAAATATACTTAAAAGCGAATTATATGACTTGTTAAATGATAATGGGAGAATTTGGAGAGAAAATTTATATCTTCTCACTTTAGTTCCACCTGTTTCTTTCTTTGCATTTTTCTCGTTATGCAAAATGCATGTGCAGCTTTACGGTCACATCCCGTCGCGCAGATCGAAGTGCAGGGGCTACAATATTTTATATCCGAAGCAATTTATAATAATGTCAAATCAGTTTGCGCAATTACGGTGCTTATAGTCACGGGACACTCAATTTGCGGACTAGCTTAATCACTGAGCCGCATATATTTCACTCGATTAACATTGGTATTGCTCAATTAATTGTGAAAGCAGTCGCTATTGACAGCACGCTGAACTGTCAATACGCTCGCACGTGTTACTATTTAAGTAATAAATCAATCGGTTATCGAAGGATGTGCTTGGTCGATCGCGGCGAAAGGATTATGCGTTGTCCACAGTTGTGAGACCGTCAGGTCTTAATTCTTAATATTTCTATATCGTAAAAATAAATTACACGCAGTCGTGATATAACAATAAATCTTTTCAAGTTCCTCTCTTTTACAATAGCTCCTTTTTTCTAAACAAATGTATACAAACTCGTACTTGTACACGTAAATTTAAATAGTGGGTTGATAAAGCAATTAATTAAGGCAACACGATAACAGTCAGATCGAATTAATTAAATTAAAATAAAATAATAATTTTAATCCAGTTAAATCTATATGGACCGTAAATGTCGATTTCACGATGATGAAAACGGAGTAATTGACCGCGATATAATTATCATTTTAAAGTAATTATAATTCGGAAGTTTATCCGCTATTTCAATTATCGATCAATTATTTCTCGACCGTGTATAAGTTCCCCGTTCTGTTCGTTCACAGTTTAATGCATCTATCGATCGGAGTTTCGGAGAGATCGTTTCCGGTGGTCCGTTTTCCGACGATAAAGTTCTACACGTCGGTTCCTCGAGTGCGGACGATTTCTCTTTCGCGCTTGCAGCGTCGTACCCTCGTGTTTCTTGCGCCCGCGTCCGCCCCTTACACCCTCGTTCTTAACCGACGCTCCTTCCCCCTTCCCTCCCAAGAGCCAGCAACCCTTTCCCTTGTCACTGTCTGGCGGCTTGATTTCTTGCTAAACTCCTTCGGCAAGAAACTTCGCTGCCGGAATGGAGACTCGCTCTTTTCCCATTCACTTATCCCCCCGGGACAATCCGCGCGCGCGGCGCGCATCAACCGCTCTACGAGGATAGCTCCTTGGCAAGCAGGATTCCACTTAATTCCTGCAGGACGTGCACGTGCGATTGGCCGACTGAGCGATTACTTGGTAATCAAATCGCGCGACAACGCGACACTATAATACATTGATATTTTATTGAAGATGTAATGTAAAAAATTACTTTTGCGATTTCACATACATATATCTTCAATAAAATATTAATATCGCGTCGCATTGTTTCGACTTAATTACCAAGTAATTGCCAATCATAGTCAATCGTACGTGCATGTCTTATAGAAATTAAATGAATCTTGTTTTTGTATTTATATATAAAAATATCGCTCTATTTTAGACCTTTATTACTGCTAATGACTTTCATAAAAAATTGAACCTGGTTAATGAGTTATACGTTAATAAAATTATATGCAGATTATACGTTCAAACACCTCTCTTGCGTTTTTTGTTGGCAAATATTAAATACTTTTAAGGTACAATAGTATTAAATGCAATAAAAAATCAATACTTTTAATTAACGCTAAACTATGAATGTCTTATTCATTATCATTAGTCGCCTCAACAAGGAAAGTTACGCTCGCGAAGATGACGACGTACACGAAGACGAATATATATCCTTATAGCATTTCTTACGCGCCGATGCGTATCTTACAGTCTTACATGATTGACGACAGTCGATGTTGTCGGAACCAAATTAGCGATAGGGCGGTTATACAGATCAATTTCCCACGGGACCTACTTCCGTATCGATGGTTAAAGGGCTGAGAGGCAACTGCAACTCTGAGAGAGAGTTTTCTCAGTTCGGCAAGTCTTGTCAGAGGGAAACGGAGAGAGAGAGAGAGGGAGAGAAGCCGCAAGCTCGTAACTTTGTGCCGACGGCTTTCGAGCGTCGTGTCGGAACGACGCGCGAGAATTATCTGGGATTCATAGGAAGGGGGTGCACGGGCCGCGGGGGGTGCCGATTACCGGCGGCACAGTCTCTCACCTGTCGTCCCTCCGTCCCCCGTTTCACCCTCTTTGCAGGGTGACGGCGCGCGGCTCAATTACAGCGCCTTCGGTATCGGTAACCTCGAGACGGCCAATCGGCGTCGACGAATCAATCGTACCCGGACACTCCGATCGGCCCCAGGTATCATCCCGGGGTTTTGAACGTCCTCCTCCTTCCTCCCCCCTCGTCCCGCCGCACTTCACTAAACTGCCTGGGAATTTCGTCGCAGTTCGTCGCTTCGTCCATTACCCCCGTTCTCCACAGCGAAGTCCATTCTCCCGGCGTCATCTTCCACCTCCATTCCTCCCCCTCGAGGCCCCCGCAGCGTACATGTTTTACCTCTCCCCGCTTTCCTCTCTTTCTGGGCGTCGTAGATTGATCGGCACCCGGCTGTATCTCGCCGGGCGTTTTAAAGTGTCGATAACGAGCGGGCATCGATCCGGCCGTCACCGAAGTTGAAGTTGAAGTTGCTCAAGTTGCGACCTATTGGAATTTTGGTCGTTCGCTCGATGGCGTTGTTTATGAAGGCCCCCATTTTCGTGTCACGATCCATGCCGGCATGACATCGAATACACCGAGGCGCGCGTAGGCGAGTATACGAAGTTCATGATTACGATGTTAAAAATTAATAGCGTTCTACAGCATTGGTCTCGTTAATACAATCTTTTGTGAAAAAAAAAATCTTAAAATCCTGAACGTACATACGTGCAGAAATCAATTTGCCCGATTCAAATGCGAAGTATTCCCTTCGTAATAAAAATTAGTGTTAATTTATATCGGAAAGGAAATCATTTAGCCAAGTAATTACTTTCGCGCGAAAACTTGCGGAAAACGCTTTGCGTGCTTTCGGGAACACTTTCCAAGTAAATCCTCCCGTCGAATAAAAGTCTCGGCGAGCGTTCTATACGATTTGTCTCGAGGAGCAGAAAATGTCATGTCCCGGCTTTTATCACATCGCGACGATATATCTTCTTCCGCCCGTCTTTCCCCCTTTTTTTCCCTCGGCGTTCCCTTTTTTCGTTCCCGCTCGTTTCTCATTGTTGTTTCCAAATTGCGACGTTGGTCTCTCGTATCCAGCCGTATAACCGGTCCTACAGCACGGATCCGGGCATTATACCCCGCGCCACTTTACAATGGTGCAACGACCGAGCGACGACCCCCTCTGCCATCCACTCCACGCGCGAAGAGTAAACTTTCTTCAAATTGGAATTTTGTTGCAGTTCGCTAGTTCGTCCATTATCCTCGGAGTCCTCCCGCCTCGTCCTCGCTCTCGCCTCAAGCTTTTGTTCATGCCACACCGCTATCCATCCCCCGCTTGTCTCTGCGCACTCTGCTGACTTAGGGTGTTTGCAGTCTATCCGGGACCTTTCAAAGTGTCGATAAGGGATAAACATCGATTTCACGTAAGGACCAAAGTTACTTTAAATTGGAATTTCCTGGGCAAATCGCTACCGCGTTTCTTTCGCCGCGCGTCGCGTCGATCCCTATCATCGAATTTTACCCAACTTCGGCGTCTAATTTTCGTCACCAGAATGATGTTTAGGTGTCGAGTGTCGCTTATAATATTTAAGAACGCATTTATAATGAACGCTGCAATTTGTGCAGTTTCCGAGTTGATGCATTTCTAAAATAATTTATAGGGAATATACAATTTAACAGTTCTTTTTTATTTTTAGAAATGTAAAACTCTAATCTATTTTTTTTATCGTATACTTATTTTTTCTAGCGTCCTTGTTATCGTTACTACACATTATATAAAATAAATACCTATCGTCGCATGAACAAATGAGCGGTTTATTAATGGAGTTAATCCGCCGATAATAATTTCCCATAGTCTCCACGCGGTTTATTAATGCAATTAATTACTATCAATTCGATAATTGGATACTTTTAGACTCACAGTAAGAGACAACACAGCGTAAAATATTATATATAATCAGAGTAATAAAATATAAAATGCAGAGTGGTATTATAATTAAATGTTCTTTGACGAGTGTTTGACGTAACCACATCAGTATTACTAATTACTGTGTAAATGAATGAACAGCTGAGCAAAAATAATTCGCTGTTAATAATCCAGCTGCAGGCGAATTAAAAGAAATATAGTGTAAAAAAGAAAGAGAACGAAAAAGAGAAAGAAAGAGAGAGAGGCAGAAAGAGAGAGAAAGAAAGATGCTTTATCGTCGTTGTGGTTTGGGGAGAATGCGAAAGAACACTACAATGCTTGGAGTTGAACGAGATACCGCACGCCGACTGACTAAAATGTTCACGGACGACGAACAAACTTTCGCCATATTGGATCACGCGGCGGAGACAGAAATTCATAAAGAAAAGAGGAGAAAAATGAGGTATTTCTCGTTGACGTCGGGGGACAGCGTTTTCGATAGAATAAGAAGAGACGATTTAGGATTCCATAGTCTCGTAAGGCAGAACGGGAGCGGTGGGTGAAACGATGCGAAGTTTACGGAGATGGGCCCGGAACTTCGCTTCTTATAATAAGCGACTTTCCCTG
>NW_020217489.1:0-4130 GCF_003070985.1 Temnothorax curvispinosus | reverse complement strand
TGTAGGGAGCAGCATATCTGTCTCCCTTCTGATTGGTCAGCCCCCTCTCCTGCGCTAGCAAGAGAGGTGGAGAGTTACGAGGTTGGCAGAACTGAGTCTTGACGACCGTTAGAATTATACTGACTCTCGTGGCTGTTGCGTGGTCTGCAATAAAGTGTTATATTATCAGCAGTAATCGAGTGTGTAATTATTCCTCGATACCTCTCGTCAAGACGTCGGTAGTAGGCCGACACCCGGAGGCATAATCGACCTCCTGCGGTACCAAATACCTACATTGGTGACCCCGACTGAAAAACATGCAACGGTTCTTGTACAAACTGCTACCGGAAGCCCGAGTCAGAGATAAATCCTTGTGTGGACCAGTCTTCCCCGAGGAACGGACGCAGAAGTAGCGGATCGAATTACCCGCAACCGCAAGGTACATTCCTATGCCCGCGTCCCTGGCTGTTAGTTGCCCACGCTGCGGCCAGCCAGCCTTGCCGCGCCGAAACATTTTTCGGGCGGCCATTTTTCTTGCCGCGCTTTTTGCACGAGGCACGAGGCGTGCACGTGAGACCCCACCGGCGCTCGGGTGGCCACAGCGATTCTGCCGTCTTGTTACCACGACCATCCTCTGGTGTGCGTCTGGCCCTTCTCCGCCGCCGCCGTTACCGCCGTCTCCTGATGGTGTGCGACTAGCTTTTCTTCGCCGATGCCACGGATCGTCAACATCGCTGTTGCCTCATCGATTTGATTGCGTGAAGCCAACGACACCGGCGCCTTGGATTCCGTCGTTGTTGAGACATTTAATGCGTGAAGCCAACGTCTCCGGCGCCTTGGGTCCCATCGTCACCGGGGCTTTGGATTCTACCCAGACTACAGTAATTAAACGAAGGATAGTAATCCGCCCCGCGCCGTCATTTCTTAACACTCGTGTCGTTTATATCGTTTATATCGTTTAACGCTCGTGTTATATTTAACGCCCATGTCGCTTATATTATTTAACGCTCATGTTGTTTATGCTGTTTATCGCTCTCGTTTTGCTAGTAGCTTACTATAAATTGAAAACAATGTCGGACGCGGCTTTTCAAAACCGCGCAGAGGCAGCGGAAGCCCAGCTAAACGCTCAGGGCCCCGATACAGTCACCTCGGACGCGATTGATAATAATATTTTAATTCCGTGTATAGATAACCTATGGGTTCCCAAGCTTCCCCCGTTTTCACAAGTTGACCCAGAATTGTGGTTCATCCAGGCTGAGATTCTCATGAGAAATTCTAGGATCACTGCAGAGTTCACTAAAGCCGATACCGTACTCGCTGCACTCGATGTCGAAGTATGGGGACACGTAAGGGACATAATTGCTTTAGACCCTTCCCCAACGGATATTTATAAGCAGATTAAAGCTCGAATTATCGCGGCATATGCACCTTCGGTCGAAGCAAAATTGCGAAAACTTTTAACGGGACAAGTCGGGACCGACGGAAAACCTTCGTTAATCCTTAGTCGATTGCGCAGTCTTAATAACGGGAATTTAGATGATAAGGTAATAAAATCAATTTTTTTGGACCATCTACTACCCAATCATCGCGCGATTCTGATAGCTACGGAAATTACCGACCTCAACCGTCTAGCCGAGACCGCCGACCGAATGGCTGAGAGCAATATCGGAGGCGAGTCTCACGCGTCCGCCGTGAGCAAGGGGAATTCACCCCCTCCCGCAAAAACCGAGATGCAGCAACTTCGCGATATGATGGCCGATATGCTTGCCTTATTTAAAAAAGTATGCGAAAATCGGAGAAAAACATTAAATTTGCATTCGCGATCCAACTCCCGCTCCGTGAAAAATCCAAAAAACCAAAACAGCCTTTCCGTTCGGAGACGGTCGGCAAGGGCCTTCAAATTTCTAACCGTCTCCACGTCCGTGATCGTACCAGTGGCCAAATGTTCCTTGTCGATACAGGTGCGGATATCTCTCTTGTACTCGCTATCGATAGGATCAAGGGAAGGCCTTCCGAATTAAAGCTCTTCGCAGCAAATGATACGCGTATCGACACGTTCGGGGAATCTCTTCGTGAGCTTGATCTCGGTTTAAGACGGCCAATTCGATGGAATTTTTGCATTGCCGCAGTTCCGTACCCCATCATTGGCGCTGACTTATTATCGCACTACGGGTTAGTAGTAGATTTAAAACGACGACGTCTTATAGACTCCACTACTAAATTATGTACCCTCGCGATTAAAAAACCGGCCCCGATACATTCGATTAATACGATTAAACCTTCTTCTGAGTTTTCTCAAATACTCAAGGAATTTCCACAAATAACAGGAGCCCTTCCCCTCGCCCCGCCGTCCAATTGTGACGTGTTTCATCATATTATCACCACCGGCCCTCCAGTCGCTTCGCGCGCTAGGCGCCTTCCTCCTGATAAACTTAAGGCCGCAAAGGCCGAGATTAGAGCTTTAGTCGAAGCAGGCATTTGCCGCCCTTCTAGCAGTCCATGGGCCAGTTCCATTCATTTAGTCCGTAAAAAAGACGGCACCTGGCGGGTGTGCGGCGATTACCGCGGTGTAAATGCAATCACGCGACCTGATAGATACCCCACCCCCCACCTGCATGACTGCTCCGTTAATCTACACGGTAAAACAATCTTTTCATCCCTCGACTTATATAAAGCCTATAATCAAATTCCAATGGCCCCCGAGGACATTGAGAAAACAGCTATCATAACCCCTTTCGGGTTATTCGAATACTTATTTATGACCTTTGGCCTTCGTAATGCCGGTCAATCCTTTCAACGTTATATAAATCGCGCCTTAGGCGATCTAGATTTTGTTTTCATTTATATGGATGATATCCTAATTGCTTCCTCTTCTCCAGAGGAGCATGCTAAACATTTACGCATTGTATTCCAAAGGCTTAAAGAGTTTCACCTCCGCCTTAACGTTGAAAAATGCGTGTTCGGCGCACATGAACTAAAGTTTCTCGGGTATATAATAAATGGTAAAGGAATCAGCCCCATCCCAGAAAAAGTTGAGGCGATTACCAAATTTCCTAAACCCACAACCATCGCCGACCTACGCCGTTTCCTCGGCATGATAAATTTTTACCGTCGCAACATCCCTCGCGCGGCAGAAGCTCAAGCACCACTAAATGCATTACTAGTCGACTCGCGTAAAAACGATAAGCGTGTAATCGTATGGTCTGACGAATTAATCGAAGCGTTTGAAAAGACCAAAAACGGCCTTGCTAACGCTGCAATGCTGGTGCATCCCCATATTGGCGCGGAACTCCGTATAGTCGCGGATGCCTCTGATTTCGCCATGGGGGCAGTTCTTGAACAGAAAAAACGGGATACTTGGGAGCCCCTAGCATTTTTTTCGCATAAGTTCTCCCCTGCGCAAACTCGGTATAGCGCTTACAACCGAGAACTCACGGCAATTTTTGAAGCCGTTAATTACTTCCGTCATTTTGTAGAAGGACGCGAATTTAAAATTTTGACCGACCATAAACCGCTCATGTATGCGTTTATGCAACGGTCTGACAAGGCGTCCCCGCGACAACTACGCCAATTGTCATATATCGCGCAGTTCACAACTCATATTGAACATGTCGCTGGTTCACAAAATGTTGTCGCGGATTCGCTTTCGCGGATCGATTCCTTGCGTTTACCGGTTGAATTTAATCTTAATGAGCTCGCCGAGCTACAAAAGAACGACGAGCAACTCAAGTTGATTGCTAACGCC
Organism: Temnothorax curvispinosus; assembly: GCF_003070985.1. Lineage (NCBI taxonomy): Eukaryota > Metazoa > Arthropoda > Insecta > Hymenoptera > Formicidae > Temnothorax > Temnothorax curvispinosus. Next base: position 406 of record NW_020217489.1, on the reverse strand, counting down.
CCCGATCATCCTTTAAAGTTGAAGAAAATTCAATGGGGCCCAGATCACACAACTGTATATTGCGAAATCTCGGGCGAAGCTATTCGGCCATATGTCCCCGATAGTCTCCGCGTTAAAGTATTTCAAATGTTTCATAACCCAGCCCATCCGAGTGGCAAAATTACCGATCGCACTATCCGACAGCGTTATGTCTGGCCTGACATGCACCGCGATATCGCTAAATGGTGTAAAAATTGTATCGAATGTCAGCAAGCGAAAATCTCTCGTCATGTAAAACTAACTCCTGAGCACTTTGTTGCTCCCGACGGGCGATTTGATCAAGTGCATATTGACATTATCGGTCCATTACCTCCTTCTGAGGGTTACTCTTATTGTCTCACTATGATCGACAGATTTTCGCGTTGGG
>NW_020217488.1:55000-57362 GCF_003070985.1 Temnothorax curvispinosus | reverse complement strand
GTGTGTGTGTGTGTGTGTGTGTGTGTGTGTGTGTGTGTGTGTGTGTGGGTCTGCTTATTGTATAAGCGGTTATCTACCTTATTACTACTTATTTATTAAGGCGTAAGTAGGAGTTCGCCCACGGATAATTTAATCACAAAGGGATAGAAAAGAAGGTGACACATTTTTGCATTTTAAACAATATATATATTTTTTACACTATATACATGGGTTTATCGTGTCAGTGTATATCTTTTGTAACGGCCTGCCTTTTGGCTGTTTATATCGAACGCGGACTAGCTCGCCGGACCAGAAGTTCGATGGTAGGCCCAGAGACAGAAGGCAGTTTTGATACGGAACGTGGTTTATTGCGGTGGTTCAATTACAACAGACTGTCGCGAGTTACAACGGAGATGCATGCGGACCATTGCGGCTAACGCGGGCGGTTTATAATCTAGACGACGGTCGCGGTAATTACAAAGTACGGAAACGCATTCGGGTTATGCGGCGGACGCGGGCGGCTTATATTCTATAGGACGGTCGCGGTAATTACAGAGTACGGAAACGCATTCGGTTTATGCGGCGGACGCGGGCGGATTATATGCTATAAGACGGCCGCGATAATTACAACGCATTCGGTGTATGTGGCGGACGCGAATCAGGCGGTCCGTACCGGCGCGATGCAGTACGCGTGCGAACGGGCCTGTAAGCCGGCCAATGGCTGGTCGGCCCGCGGCGCGAGATTCGCGGCGCGGGCCCGTGTATGTTGTCCGGCGCGGTTTCTTTCTCGCGATACGATCCGGTGTTAATTACGCGGCGCGTTGGGGAGGAAAACGAACGGCCAGGGGCTACGCTGGTCGATCGGTTGACGAGGAGGTCCGACTGTTCCGGCGGCAAGAACCCTTGTCGAGAGGCCGAGCACGCTCGACCCCTGGTTACCGTGGCAGACGGGGTGTTCCGGGTAGGAAGGCGGTCAGCGCTCGAGAACTCTCGAACGAGGCACAGAACGCTGTACCCCGTTTCGTAAGCTGGCCTAGGAAGCGGAAAGGTACTCGTCTCCGAGGGTAGCGGAGCACAGGTAGCTAGACTCGGATCGGAGTGTATCTACCTGTCGCGGCGCCGGTATTTTATACTCGCCCGGGTGGTACGCTAGGGAGGGGAAGCCGATTCCCGCGTGAGCCGCGCCGCCGGCGGAGCGGAGCGGAATCGGCGTGGCGGTAAGCGTGCTCGCGCTCGGAGGCGCTCGGCTCCCCTCGGTTTCTGTCGGAGACCCGGGAAGATGTCGTTGCGGCGGAGTGCCGCGCACACGATCGGAGTTAAGTCGTTTAAAAATAAGGTGGGCGCACCGCGCCCTTTCCTCGCCCGACGGAGACCGTCGGGCGGCATCCGGCAGTTCTTCGCCGGGAATGATGCATGTGTGGGGGTGCATCGTTACACTTTTAATTTTATATTTACCGCGTCTCTTGGTTTATGTGCCTGCATCAATGTTTTTCAAGGGACTAGTTTGCGTAGCTGTCGTGTTCTTCTTAACGAGAGAAGGTAGTAGTGGTGAAATCGCGAATAGAACGTCCCGAGGAAGAATTTTTTTATTCTCGCTTAAATCGATGATTGCCCTGGGTGAAGCTGGACGAGAAGAGTTACGCGGAGGTGAAGAGAAAGTGACCTCTTGATACTTTGCCCCAGAGGTAGGCTCCTTATCTATTTTTCTGCCTTTGACTTGCAGTTGGTACTGGCTTTAGAGACGCTAGAATCGAGCTTTTTGGAGGAGACGTCGCGGCAACTAGAGATAGGCTTTGAAGGGTCGATGCGAGAGCTCGGGCCTAGAGGACGACTGGAACCGCTAGTACTTGGTTCTTTTAGTGGGTCGAGTTTCCTTCTTTTGGTTGATACCGCCTGTAGCGGCATTGGCCGAGTTTTACGCCGCTTAGTGGGATCTTTATCTTGCGTTTTGAAACGCTCCTCAAATAGTTGCGGCGTTTTGTCCGGGGTGGACGTGCTCCGAGAACTGGCGTTTGACGCCAGGATACAAGCCGAAGACGACCAAGCGCCTAGGAGTCGACAAGCGTCCACGCGCCACTGTCGAGAGGCGACCAAGCGCCCAAGAGGAAAACTCCTTCAAAAGAGTACACCCACTATCTAGGTATCGTAGGCAGCTAGCGCCCGAGAAGAACAGGTTTGGCCTCGTAGGAGATTTCCTTATATTTAAGTCATGGTTGAATTTGAAGTACGCGAAACGGTAAAGGCGATACGGCGCCTAGCGGCGTCGATGTAAAGTAGCCGCTGGTAATACAGATGCCGCAGAGTTCCCGCACGGGCGTGTACCATAAGTTGCGTAGATCGCTACAATATATTATTTTATTGAAACATTATTATGAACTTACAT
>NW_020217488.1:0-50000 GCF_003070985.1 Temnothorax curvispinosus | reverse complement strand
TAGTCGCGCCATGTAGTAAAAATCCCTGTCTGGAATTGCGGCCCCTTTGACGCGTCGTGTCGCCGGATTTATAGTTACGGACCCGACAAGGCTGATGAAAATCTGGTCACGTATGCCCCGTCTGTCAGTAATTCGTCATCTGGAAGGTCCCTTTTAGTCGTCTGAGCAAATAGGTAGTTTGATAATAAAATAATAAAAATAAAAAGAAAGGAATGTGTAAGGATCAAGGCTCACTCGCCGATCAATAACTGTCCGTGCTCAGTTTACTTATCCTATTCTTAAAAGCTATCTAGGCGCATATAAATTTCCACGAAAAAGGAAAATTGTGGAGTTCGCAGGACGTAACATAGTTTTTGAAGAAAAATTATTTCCTTTTAAAGAGACAAATTATCATGAAGAAGAACAAGAACCAGAAGATATGATAAACCTATTACTGTCTGTAGAAGAATCAGAGGAAAATAGAAACATTGATCAATGTGACGGACCAAGGCATAAAGAAGATGAAGATTGGCAGGATGCTCAAAACGGTATAGTAAAAGATGAAGAAAACATCAGCAAAAACGAAGAACACCAAATGAGAGAAAATGAAGAGGAAGAAGCAGAAACAGGTCTAAAAAGATCGAAAAGAAACAGGAAGAAGAAAGAATGTGGCAGTTGCCATACTGTAAGCTGTATACTGCAAGATGAACTGAAAAATGTGGAAGAAGCCATATCTCGTCCAGATTCAAACAAATAGAGAGAAGCTATGAAGAAAAAAATAGAAAGTATGAAGAAGAATAAATGCTGGAAAATTGTAAAAAGACCACAGAACAAAAATATTATTGGATCAAGATGGGTGTTTAAATTGAAGAAAAATGAAGATAGAGAAATCGAACAATATAAGGCGAGACTTATGGCGCAAGGATATGGTCAAATACCAGGAACTGACTATAACGAGATGTACAGCCCTGTTGTTAGGAAAGAGTCTATTAGATTGATGATTGCCGTGTCGGTAGAAAAGGGATGGCAGCAGGAGCACTGGGATGTCGCTACAGCTTATCTCCATAGTCCACTACAAGATCAAGTATTCATGGAGCAACCGAAATTCTTTGAAAAAGAGCATGCGGATGAGTACGTCTGCAAATTAACCAAGAGTTTGTATGGTCTACATCAAGCTAGAAGGAATTGAAACAAATATCTAGACAATCACCTGAAGAGTTATGCTTGGTGCAATCGGTAAGTGACCCATGCATTTACTACGACCCGGAAGGAGATTTGGTAGTAGGAACTTATGTTGACGACATTTTAGTATGGGGTAAGCAAGAAAAAATTAATGCACTAAAAAACATTTGGAGAAAAAAATAAGTATAAAATCACTTGGTAAGATATTTCATTTACTGTCACTAAGAGTTAACAGGCCAGAAGATGATACCGTGACGCTGGATCAAAGAAACTTCTCAGTTAACTTACTGCAAAAATTTAGAATGAATCAATGTCGCGGACTATCAACGCCATTGGAAATCAAGCCCGAAGTTAATGAATCAAGTTGTAAGACGCCTTTTCCAGAAAAAATCTATTGATGAGCAACAGGCAGTTTGTTATACTTGGCGAATAACACCAGACCGGACCTGTCACATCCAGTAAGCAGACAGTGTCAGCATAACAATAACCCAACGATTACTAATTGGAAAGGAGTACAACATATCCTTAGATATTTACAAAACACGGAAGATTACTGTCTCACATATAAAAAGCAGGGGAAGCCAATCGAGGTATACGTCGATTTTGATCGGGCAGGAGACGCTAAAGGAAGAAAGTCATACAGCGACCTAGTAATAAACTTAGCAGGAGGAGTAGTTATGTGGGTATCTAGGAAGCAGGGAAGTGTAGCGCTTTTAACGGTAGAGGCTGAGTATATAAGTTTAGCAGACGGTTTAAAAGAAGTTTTATGGGTAAAAGGAATTTTAACTGAACTGGGACTAGATGAATTTATAGGACAGCCATGTAGTGTAAACATAGATAATCAAGGGGCTATGTCATTAGCCAAAAATAAGTGAACTTCAAAGCGTTCTAAACACATTGATGTTAGGCATCATGTTGTAAGAGAACTAGTTAAGAGAAGAGAAATTGATTTAAAGTATGTTAAGTCAAGCGATAACGTAGCGGATACATTAACAAAACCTTTAAATGGACCAAAGACTAAGTTGTTAGCTAAGCAGTTAAGGACTGAACAGCGTGCAATTCTAGAATTGATTTTTTGTATTGAGAAATGTTAACCAGGTACAAATTTTATGTTTATTTACGCGATTTGAGAGCATATAGTTTAGTTGTTAAATATATTCGAGCCGATTGATAATAATTATATTATTCCATGTCTTTTGTTTGAAGTTTAGTTATTGCCTGCGAACTTCAAATATATACAAACTTGTGAATATTCGCGCTACATTTTTATTATACATTTTGTAGACTTTTGGCAGATTATTATTACAGACCAACAAAGGAAAGTGTGAAAAGAAAGTGTCGATTAGTAATATAATCTTGAAGTTGGCGCGTACATATGTGAGTGGTGGCGTTGTAGTAGTAGCGTGGTTATTCGTGGCGTTGTTGTTGTGATATCGTTAATTCCCGCGCGCGAGTCGATCTCTGTTCACTCTCCACCATTAACGCACGTTAAGCGTGAAATAAAGATATATACGTTTCTACGCAAGTAATTGTTCGTCTTTGAATACTCTGCACCCGTCAAAAGTGTTACCTTCGAACCCTATTAGCAGCAGGAGCTGGTCTAACGCGTTGACTAATTATTCTTTCTCCTAACAACTTCAAATTAATGTATTTTTTTTTGTGACTGATTAGTTCTTGACCAACTTGCTCATCTGTTACTTCATCGTCGTAAATTACTAATTCCGTTAAACTCTCTTCTAATGATTTCCACAAATCTTCTAATTTATTTAATCGCAATCTTACTTCTTCGACTTCAACTTCGTCGAGCTCTATTCCCTTTAAGAAATTTTCTACTCGCGTGAAACCAGGCTTTGCTATCCTTTTTCTTTGCTTATAAATTTTCATTAAATCAACGTTTTGCGCCATTCTGATATAATCGTGTGACTTGTGTCACACATAACCTCCTTTCCCACTGTGGTAGGCCTGCGTTCGTGCAGTTGTGCACGATGGACTCTTCCTATATAGTAATGGCTTCGTCCACTTCGTTGAAATGATGGATGCCTTCGTCTGCGTCTTTGAAGAATGGACTCGTGCTCGTTGTAAACTTGTCCTCGTCGTTGATAATGGGCTCGTCCTCGTCTTTGCATGAACTCGTTCGCTTCGTTAATCTCAGCGACATTCGCTAATTGCTGCTGATTTCTTTCGGTTAGCGTAGATAGACTCCTACGGCTTCGTAAAAATCCTTTGTTTCTCGTCCCTTTATTCTCGCCTGTATCCGTTAAACACGTCGGACTTAACCGGCTGTGCTTTTCATTCTCAGTTCTACGTCTGGGATCCGGCTCGAAGGACCATTAATATTTTCGTAGTTTACTGTGGTTTTCTTGGGACTGGAATAGTAGGGTAACTTTTGTGATGATTCTTTGTACACAGTAGATCGTTTTATTTTGTGATATAAAGCTTGCTTGCTTGCTTGCGTACGATACTGGCGCTTTTTTAGTATTGACTTTTACCGCGCTTCGCGCCAATGCACACACTCGCCACCACTCATCACACGCCATCACACGCTACATACCAACAGCGCCGCGAACAAGACCGCAAAACACAAATATGAAAGCAAAGACGAGACATCAAATAAACCTAATATTTACTAATCGAAATAAATATAATGGACTCGACACGAAACATTTATTGTTATCGACTAATGATTGGCAATGTATACAAAACGCTGCGACGTTTCAACCCTTGGATCGGGCCCTTTTCAAGCATGCAACTGACAATCAATACAGAACAAAATGTACTCATTTGTCACCAACTCACACACGTAAAGTATAAGTTTCAGAACACACGAGTTTTACTCGATTCAATTAATATTTCAACTTGCCTACAATACGAATTACGCTACAGATTACTTTCTCGTTCTCTTCAACTTTTACAAGACAGCAAATGCATATGAATGTGATTTTGGATGCACCTTCTAATATATAATACATATTATATGATATATTGATGATCACACATACATACATACACACACACAATCTGTCACGTACTACGTTTATGCGAGCGTTACTTTTGTAGTAACTTATACGATAATTCCTCCACGTAAACGAGTGAATTATTGTAAGTTACTACAGAAGTAACGCTCGCGTAAACATAATAAACGGTCACGACTATCACTATATATCTCCGACCCGCTGATATTTTGCCTCTTGTGACACCCACATCCTAATTTCGTGGCACTTCAATCCTTGCGTGGCGCAACCGAAATTTGGATTTAAACAATCGTACTTATTGTTAGTAGTATTTAACGATGAGAGATCACGGTGTTACGCGCGAACGCGATATGTATTTCTAGGTTATAACTGACTGACAGCGCGCTGTCCGCATAAACGCACTGAGCGACGAGCGCACACTTACGCGTATATGTTGTTTCTTTTCAGTGTAGCAACATTATCATGGAAGGAACCCGGGGGGACGCTCCGTATTTAAATAAGGCCCGTGTGTTTATACGGGCCGTATTTAAATCTCGGACTTTGTAACGGGGTCTATACACGTACGTGTTTGGCTCGCAAGTCTGGCTCAGCGAACTTAATTCGCGAGCCGGACTTGACGTTTTTTCACCACCCATGAAAGGAAAATGTGTGAATTTGGCTCATCTGACGCCGAGCCCGTCTCGTGACATCCCATCCATGAACAAGTAGAAGCCGAGCCGAGCCGGACTTGCGAGCTAAACACGTATGTGTATAAACCCGCTAAGATAATATAAAAGATGTTTAAAATTATTGTTGTTAATGTACTTATTGTTGTACTTACATTTCTTAAACTTCTTAAAATCTCTTGCATTTTGTAACAATCTTGAATGTTGTACGAGTACGATATATCTTCGCGTGTACTTGCGAGACACTACCGTTAACCTCACTTCGACTCGTGACAGCTCGTTGTGATAATCGTCGAGACCACGCTCGAAACTGGTGACGATACTAGCACCGCTAATGTCAAAAAAGTGAAAAAGATACACTACTAGCGCCGTGGCAAAAATAGCAAACGGAGAACGTGGACGTTTCTTAATTGTAAAATTTAACATTTTAGACTTTGCATTGTAATACCTGTGCTTATAGGGCACATGAGGGAAAAATAAACAATTTTATTATATAAATCGACCCCATGCTATCGATCAAGCCTACTTAGAACTTGATCCGTTCACTGGTTATTGAGATCTCAAGATCTCGGGTTCTCACAACTCGTGCGTTTGCGTAAATGAGTCACGGTGCGTCTCACTCCGCGCGTACTTGGCGCGAGACACTACCGTGTCTCTTGATAACCTTAATAATCAGAACGCCTAAAGGCGCAACCCGAACACAAAGAAAAAATTTTATTTACTGAATCGAATAAAAGTTAAAAACCAATTAAGAATCAAAAAGAAACATAAAGAAATCTTTTTCTCTGTGTATGTGTGTGTGCACACATTTTTTTCAAATATTTTTTAAATATATTAATATGGATAGAGGTTCTTACCGTGAAACTTTTGTATAAACATTTTTTGATATCTTGAATGCTTTTTGAGATATATCAAGAAAAGCAAAAAGACATTCTATATGAGAGGTAGTTTCACTCCTCCTTAGAACTGTTCTCGAGACGCTAAAATTTTCTAAGCTAAAACTAAAAATTTCTAAAGTCATCTATTTACTCTTTTCTTTACATATGTGTAAAGTTTTATAAAAATTAGAATTTTCACGAGATTGCCTTGTCAGTTTTTTTTTGCCATATAAGTGCATGATTTTATAAATCACTTTCTAAAACTTGAAGACTGAAAATTAGCACTTTATGTTTTTCAAATGTTGTTTTTTTGTAACCAAATCAATTTTAATTAATTAAAATTTAGTGCGTTTTTCTAGAGATATTCAAAGTAGTAATTCCTAGTATTTTATATTGCATATGTACGCGTACATAATTTTAGTGCATAATTCGAGAAAATTGACTAACATAAGTGAAGAATTTAACACATTACAATGTATACATAACAAATTGTTATTAATTAGAAAATAAAATGTTATAATGTTACAGATCCTCTTACAGACATGAATCACCCTTTTCATCTGCATGGTTATAGTTTCTGCGTAATGTATGCTGGTCAATTTATCAATGCACGTAATAAAGACGATATAACAGATGAGGATGTAGCCAGAGAAATAATTGCTCACAAGAATCGGTTGCAAAGTGGTTATTATCAAAATTGCGCTCCTAAAGATACTATGATCGTGCCAAATACTGGTTTTGTCATCATACGCTTTAAAGCAGATAACCCAGGTTAATAATTTATTACATTTATACACAAATATTTATTATTATTAATCAAACATACCAAATTATAATTTTTACAAATAAATTTTGCGTAGACAAAACGTAAATACACATTCCGCTACTATTGTATTAAGCCTTTTGTGACGAATAATTACTTTCGTTACCGTTTGCAAGACTGATCCTGTACGATTTGATTTTTGTTTTTATTAGTTATAAAATTAATTTCCATCAGTAAAGAATATATTCAAATAAATTATTTTATTAAATATAAAATTTAAATAAATAATGTCTAAATAATAATGTCTTGAATAATTTAAGAAATTTTGACAAAGACGATATTTTGCCTGACAAAAAAATAAACTCTACGCTAACTCGGCGCAGACATTGTGCCCGCCGTATACTAGATACTCGTAAATTGTTCTTTCGTACAGCAATAACATACAGACCGACAACTTCGTCGTCACAAAAGTAATTTTAAATTGGAACTATCTTTTATTAATATTTAATGTATTAATATCTAATATATTAACATCTGATACATTAATATCTGATATATTAATATCTAATATATTAATATCTAATATATGCAGAGCAGAAAGTGGTAATATGGAATTCTGCTGATAATATGGAACCCCTCAATATTTTAAGAACACTGTTAGCTGTGCTTTAAAGGTAACAGCTAGAACTTGTTTATTAAGAGAGAATACCCAATTAGAAAATTCAAAAAAATTGATTGTTCAATTTTTGCATTCCAAGCAAGGTGGAGGACTTATATTATGGACCTGGAATTGATGATTCTATGTAAGTTGAAAAATTTTCGCGATTTATTTATTGTTCAATTTTCAAACGCGTTTTTCTCGAAACCATATTAAAAATCGGTTACCAATTATATCTCGGCAACCACTGAACCGATCAATTTAAAATTTATAGAGGTTATTCTATACATAATTATCTAGTCTTTGTCGTAAAATTTTTTTTTAAGTGACTTAGTTTTTTTTATCGGCAAAATAAACCCGAATTTTTCCCTAAAAATCAAACCCTTAAATTCAAACGCCCACCATTTTGTCAAAAATCAATATTTTCAAAAACCCCTACGACAAAGACTAAATTATAGTGTCAATTTTAATAATCTTTTTGGTTTTTTTTATTCTGATGATTACAAATGAAATGGGAGTGGTCACCGCGGAGGACCTTTTTTTTGCGGCAGTCGACAGAACCCATGAATACTCCGCCAATATTGAATATTTTTTAATAAAAAAAATTTAACATATTCTTTAACACTTTTATGTAGAAAAAATATCAATACCATAATTCATATAGGTTTCCTTAAAAAAATTCACAAAAATTGCCTTTTTTTGCGCTTCTAATTGGGTATTCCCCCTTAAGTTACTCTTTAGACGTTAAAGCGCTAAGTTTATTAATTTTTTAATGGCAGTAGATTAATTAACATATTTCTATTTTGTCGATTTTCAAACCTTTGAAGAATATATAAAACTTTGTTTATTTGTAACTGTCCATAATTAACAGATAACTTTTAGGGCCAGACACTTAACATGCATTGTCACAACTTTTTCACTCCCGGAGCGGTCCGGGGCGTGTGACGGATCAAAAAAGAAAAGGAGAGAAGGATGATAGACCTCTCCAATGATTCTCTCGCACCTCCGACGTTACACGAACGAACCGAATTTTATTGTTGGGCGCTAGACGCGTAAATTCGCGTCCGCAAAACCGCGATAAACCAAAAGGAAACGCAAAACGAAATAAGTTGGTGTGCGAGGGAATGGCTAGCTCGACCTAATAGCAGGGCGAGGTTGATGAAGAGCAGCGCGATACTCGGCGGAGTGACACGTAAATCATGAACTCAATTGCTAACAAATAAAGTAACATTTATTGTTTAATAAAACAAGGGCCATCCTGGCTTTCATTAATAAGAAAAATAATAGCGCGGTTGATAACGCGGGCGTCAATTTCTAAACCACAAAATGATAGTAACGCGGACGCCAGAAAAACACGGAGAATTACATAATTTTGTAAACGCGCGGAAAGCGCCGTTATCGAGAAAATAATACTAGTAGAAAACTAAACTTACAAAGTCTTCGAAATCATAGAAATCACACAGATAGTAATATTACACAGATAATATCACAGAGATAATAATAGAGTATTAAACTGACGAATAATGTAAAATATCGGCGCAAGTTACGACCAAATACGACATAACTGGAGTAAACGCGAAATAATAGCGTAAAATGCCGCGAAATGATAGCGCGTCACGCTCGGAGCGCGTGAACGCAAGATCCCAAGCCGTACAGGGATTCTGTCGCCAAATTCTTAATCTAACGCGAGTAATTAGGACCGAACGCAACAAGGACTTGTCGAAACATTCGGCATGACCCACGGAATACTAGAACTAGTGCGAAGATACTATAGCGGACGCGAAAATATGGAGTTACCGCGAGTAATATCTAAATGCAACTATTCTAACGCGAAAAGTAACCGAACACGAATAATATTTTAACTTGAATAATATCCTAACGCAAGCACTATCTGAACGCAATCATTCTGACGCGAATCGCATTCTCTCATAATCCAACCACGCGAATAACATTCTTCAACCAACGCGAATAACATTCTTCAACCGACGCGAATAACACTCTCACGCAATTAAACCAACGCAAAGAACATTCTTACGCAATTAATATAGCGCGTGGAATCTAAACCCCGACCGGGCGAATTACGACGCACCGCGAAACACGCGGTCGCGAACACGAAGGTCGCGAGAAACGGCATATTCACGATATCGAAAGTCGTCATTAACGCGCCCATCACGATCTCCAGGAGCTTGCGAATTTCGGTCGCGATCCCACGACCACGAGATCATTCCGGTGCCCCTCGCTTTCGCTGTCGATCGCCAAATCAACGCCTTATATATCGGCGAATAACGCTAATTATCGCGATTACTACCGAGCGAGAGCGCGCCCCGGAGAGCGGTGTCGTGGCTTTACAAGTACGCAAAATTACTTGAGGCAACCTCACCGTAGGTCAGCTCCCTCCCGAGGATTCTCACCGTCGTCCCAAGGGTCAGCAGATTCTTCTTCTTCTTCTTCTTTCTGCCCCGAATGGATTTTCGGTTCCACAGCTTTATAACAAGAAAACTGGGGGACTATCCGGGGGAATAGTCGCCCTCTTGCGTATTTCATCCTTTACTCCTTCTCCACGTGTCGATAAAGAAGAGAGCCAAGCTCCATATCAATCACTTACAATCACTCAAAATTTATAATAACATTTACGATATTCTTGTTAAGGTTGATAAATAAATATACGGCAGAAAAGGGTGCCAAAAGTTTACGTTTGAATAATTTATGATAACTTCATTTCTTTCTTTGCAGTATAGCTCGCCTGACCAAAATTCGCATAACCCAAAAATAAGTTTAATAACATTAGGAAAAGCATATCCGACAATAATTCGGGAAATAATATCTAGTCAATAACTATCGAAATTAAATTTAGCTAAGTAATATATATCAATTCCTGTCTCGTAAGAATTCTCCATATAAAAGTTACCCGGACCAATAGAGCAGAGCACTAAGTAAATCCAATGTGATTATTGCTATTCAAAGCATGATTCGGTTTATTTATTTATTTATTTTTTTATAAATCCGCACGGGGCAAAGTTTACAATAGTTAAAAGATTTAGCATTACATAACGTCATAAGGACACAACTCCTACAGTTCCATTGTAAAAATTTTCCGAGGCCTGATTAAATGTGATTATTTAATTTTACTAAAGATTAAACCGAGATATTTTAGCAAAGCCGCAGCTTTGTATTTATCTAACTTGCCTGAGTTATAAAGAAAACGTAGGTCATGTAATATAATATCAGGGGAATGTGTTTGATAAGAACTCGAGATTAGATTCAACTAAATTAGGTTCAATGGGAGACAAATCTCCTTCAAGGTTCAATTCCGCAGTGGAAGGACGTATAGTATCGTTCAACGGAGAGTGAGAAACACTTGAGACCACACTATCCGCTCTCTTGGAGCATTTACTAATACCAGAACTTTCACTCTGGGCCCTTCCGAAGTCGAAACCACTCCAAATCATATAGGCCTGACCCCTGAGCAGATTCACCGCTTGTTGACAGGAATTGATACCTCTAGACCTGATAATTCTCTTCGCCTGGGCGTAAGAGGAATTTGTATATGACATCACAGTATTAATTATCTTGTGTTCGGTAAAAACCGGGCAAGAAAAATCTGTGGAGATATGACCTCCACTGCAATTTACGCACTTAGGATCCGAGTTACAGACTCCAGAAGGATGTTCAAGGTAACATTTATCACATGACTTATTACTTCTGCATGAAAGGGTGGAATGTCCTCATCTAAAACAATTTGTGCATCTACGAACTTTATTAATATATGGGAATATCTTACATTTGATCTTCCATACATATGTAGGAAGGCAGAAGGTTTGACGAAAAAACCACTTTAACAGAAGTTGAACCCTTCAATTCATTACTGGATCCATCGCGGAATCTGAGTCTCTCCAAAGAGCAGATCTCAATCGGGACACCTGGCCACAAAATACATTCTCGTAATTCATCAATGGAAAGAGAGGGGTCTACATCCCTAATCACCCCAACTCGGAAGATCTTGTAATTCGGAGCGGAAGTTAGTAGTCCGGGCGAAAGAGTATTTTTACTAGATAAAAATTCTTTCGCCTCTACGTACGAGGAAAAATAAACGCATATTAAGTTCCGACCTAATCTTCGAATCGAAACAACGCTGCTATACTTTGCGAATAATACTTTGCCTATAATGTTCATAGGATGTAAATTACCTATATTCAGAGAGGTCGAGAGAGACTCTATATGTACCGGATAAGGCGCGATGATTGACTTCGAGTATCTATTATTTAATTGTGAAAGCACAAATTTCTTTCTACCGGTAGGTTGACTCTCACGAGGGAGAGATTTATTCAAATCCATAGAGGGATCTTTCACATTCTCTGTATCGTTACGGCGACGTTTAGGATCGTTTCCGTCCTTGGGCGATTTGCGGCTCGAATTCTTCGGCATTCTATTATTGACATACAAGTCAGGAAATGTGAGCAAAAACACCCGAACGAACTCGTCGAGAGAGACAGCACAAAGTAAATACAGCAACAAGCCAGCAAATACGCGGGAGGGATCTCAAGCTACCATATGATAAATTGTGATGGATCTTAAACCAAAAGCTTTAAACGTAAAATGTAAAGTATTCCCGTCGCAAAAGAAGGGATAATACAAAGTATATAATAATGTGTAAATAAAGTCGACGGGGCGTAAACAGAAATAGAAAGCGCCGTTGGAATGCGGCGATTCGCACTTAATACCAAAATAATAAAGGAAACGCTGAATAATTGTAATTTAACTATTAACATATGTCGCAAAATAAGTACGTTATGATAGGACTAACACTGCGGGTATTATTTATGAAAACGCAAATAAACTTTTATAAGTATAAAATTTATCAGTGTTGAGTAATTCAACTGTAACTCAAGGCGCGTGTAAAAGAAATAAACGAAGAAATCATTCAACAAGAGGACAGTAATATATCAGTTCTTCTGATTAATAGCAAAATACCATTCGGAAGTAAATAAGAGAATTCTCGTCGCAGTGAGAGAATAATAGAAGTAAATATAATAATGCGTAAATAAGGTCGAAGGGACCCAAATAGGAAATACCGTTAGAATGCAGCGATACGCACTTAAAACTAAAAAATAAAGAATACGCTGAATAATTGTAAATTAACTATCTATATATACCGCAAAATAAGCACATTACGATAGGACTAACACTGCGAGAATTGTTTAAGAAAACGCAAATGAACTTTTATAAATATTATATAATTTATCAATGTTGAATAATTCAACTGTAACTCAAGACGTGTGCAAAAGAAAGAAACGAAAAAAAAATCATTAAACAAAAGGACAGTAATAATATTAGACCGTCTGATTGATACTTTGCTTTATGACTCACCCCCTCGGGAGAATAATCGTATATCAGGTAGTCGGCATTCCGTGTAGAATCTATCCACGAGCGCTCAGAAATAATCCGCCGATATTCTCTGTGAGCACCGTGACAGTTACTCCAGTCCTCCAGAGATTACTCCAAAAAGGCACAATTCCGGCTATTCCAGAATTACAGGGCCGCTCCAGAAAAGCCGGTGCTTTAGGCAATAAAGCAGCCGCTCCGAAGATTAGCTCCAACAGAATGGAGTCAAGCAAGATCCATCACAGGAAGAAAAAAAAAAGGCCACCGCTTGTCATGAGCAGATGAGAGCCGTACGTCCAAACGCGACGAACGCTCACGGTGGTCTTCGGGTCAGCAGATAGTCGCCAGGAATCATCGTAACTCAAGATATCGTGACGGGAAGACGCGAACGCTATCGAGGACGATCCAAGAGTGCTCCCGAATTTTCGCTCGATGGCGGAATCGATAGCGCGCCCCACCCCGGGCGTACGCAGTCCCGCGGCGCTATAGCGCGGACCAATTAGGGGTGAGCTCGCAGGCTCGCGGTGTATCCTTGCGCAGGGCCGACAATCACGGCTCCCGCAGGGCGTTTAATGGGCCCTTCGCTTGCGCGGCGATTTTCCGGAATCCTTTCCGGCAGCGGACGGGACGCTAGTCTTTCCGGTGCTCCTCCGTCTCGGGCCGGGGATGGTGGCCATCCACCCCGGAGTCCAGTCTGCGGTGGAGGATGGCAGGTGGCTTTGTTCTACCCTGGTACCTGGGGCCTTGCTGGCTACGGGTCCGTCCGCCGCTGTATCACGCGTCGCGCGCGAGCCTTCCGGTGCTCCTTCGCTCTCGGCGGCCCGTGAGTTTTGCTTCGATCCGCTCTGGCGATTTACTCCTCGGCTTGATTCTCTTGGTCGGTTCCATCCCCTGTACTCCCTCGTAGGAAATCGGCGTCTCGCCTCGGTGAGGCGCCGCACAGTATACAAAATAGAAAAATAAAGGGATCAGAATAACGTAACGCGATTACAAAATGCCCCTGGAGATCTTGCATCGACTCATTGAACCTTGTAACGGCGGCGCGCCGCGGCGGGGCGCTGCAACGATGCAGCAAAACTGCAACGTCACAACATATATGATGTTATCTAACATTTCCTGTTTAAGAATATTTAGTCTTTTTCGTTTTGCTGTAGTTGCTATTGTTTTTCAAGATAGCAATGTTTGTATTAAGGATTCCCAAGGTGGGTCAATGTAGTCTCTGGGCTTACAATAATAAATGTGCAGGAACAGAGAAAAAAGAATACGTATATGATTTTTGTCGATAGACGAAAAAAGTGAATTTTCTCTTTTAAATATTTTTTTATTATATAATCACATTTTTTGATAAAACAATATATTTTTTATTATGTATTTCTTTTACAATAGTTGGTTTTAAATAAATTACTTTTTTGAAAGACATTCAACGTTTTATGAGTTTTTTTTAAATTTCCCGCACTTAAAAAATAGTGGGCTCCATATTACCAGTCATATGCCCTATGACTCAACTGCTCACTCTTCGATAACCTTTATATAGCTTTCCTTGTAAGTAAAGAATTATAAATTGAAAATTTGAAATAGATTGCCAATAGAATAAGAAACCTAAAGGCCTCCGCACAATAAAAAATATAAGGAACAAGAAACAGATATTAGCGATTAGGACTAAAGAATCAAGAATAAAGTTGGATGCACGATGAAAAATACAGGCAACAAAAACAGGGAATAAGACATGCAATAGTTATTTGTGTAACAAGTGAGGTAACTTACACTTCCTATTTTATGTTGCAAGTGCCTGGAAAGTGGTCTATTACGCACGCGTAGCGTGCGTAATGGAACACTTTCCATGCACGTGTTGCATAATAGATTTTTAACCTATCGGAAGTCGTGTATTAATGCTACATAGGCTTTATTCCTGATTTCTTATTTCTAGTTGCTAATATCTGTTCCTCGTTCCTTACATTTTTCATTGTGCGGGGGCCTTAAGCATACTATATAGGATTAACAAAAATTAAGCTTATAATTTGCAAAAAATCGCTCAAAAACGAAGTGGGATTCCATATTACCATATTTCCTTTCCGCTATTCTTCAAATAAATATGAACTAAGAATATGTATCTCTTGCAGGCTGGTGGTTCTTTCATTGTCATTTTTCATGGCACACCGCAACTGGAATGAATGTTGTTTTACATGTTGGTACAGAATATGATCTCCCAGACATACCACTACACTTTCCACAGTGTTACAATTGGACACCACCTATTATCATGAATAATTATTACTGATAATTATTATGATAATTATAATTATTATAACAATTATAATTATGGTAAATATAATTATATTTGCTTAAAAAGTATAATCTTGCCATTAAATAAAATTATTATTGTATAAGATGCATATTTTACTGTATATATAAATATGAATAAATAAATAGAAAAACTACTAAAGTATATTATTGAAATTATTGATTTGTAATAAGAAATTATTAATAATGTATAGCAGTAGTAGCAGTAGTAGCAGTAGTAGCAGTAGTAGTAGTAGTAGCAGTAAGAAAGTGGGTGGTTCCACTAGAGTCCCCGACAGTACCTAGATCTTACTGATCCTTTGTACCTTCCCACTCTTTTATTTGCTAGGTGTTTGGGGCCAGCCCTGAGCCTAGTACCAGATTTATCATGTCTGTCACCCTAGCACTTTTCAGGTCCTGGAAACGTTCGTCCCCAAGTTTTGTATCTTTTGCATTTAAGTGCCGGACAGTGGCACAGTATATGCACGTTATTTTCTTTCTCGTCCCGACATAGGCGGCACTCTTTTTGTTCCGCGAGTCTGAGATTGAATAAATGAGCTCTGAGTAAGGCGGAGTGGCCCGTGAGCAGCCCTACCGTCACTCTGAGTTTTTGTTTATTCAGCGCCAGTAGTTCTTTAGCTCTATCTGGTCTGCTGTTTTTTATCAGAATCCTGGCCTGGCGGCAGGTTTTTAAAGTTTCCCACCTGATCAAGTGCTCCCTTTTCAGACAGCTTTTAATGACTTATTTTCCTGCTGTGAAGGGTGTTCCCGCCACCTGGTTAGATGGTGTTTCATTTGCTCCCTTCTTAGCCAGTATATCTGCGGTTTCGTTGCCGGGTATTTCTTCATGCTTAAGCACTCATACCAAGGTGACCTTATTAGGTTCACTTAGTCTCTCTAACGCCAACATGCAATCCCAAACCAGTGCTGATTCGATAGTTGCTTTTGCTAGCTGTCGTGCCGCGCCTTGAATGGGAGCTCAGGGCCGTCACCGGGTTCGTTCGGATCCGCAGGAAGGCGAAAGAAACACTCTCTGACCAAATTGGTTGTAATAGTGGCGCCTAATAAACGGCTGGTTCTGATTACACTCGATTCACTTCTTACACAACCCTGACTTGCGGGTTAAAGATACGATACACAGAATAACGCGCTACGTGCTCTCGGTGGTAACTGTCGCTTATCGGAAAGGCGGGCCTTTTAACGAGCGGTGTCGCTTCCTCGTTGCTGACTCGGCTGTCAGCGCTTTTGCTTCTGGGCTCAGGTCAGTTGCCCGGCGACCTGGTGAAGCCCGGAATGCCACTTAAGATATCTTTGGCAATAGCCGGAACTCTTGCGCTGACCGCCCAGTGTCGCAAGGCCGACTCGGCTTCCGCATTACAACATCCCTCCCCCCGTGGAAAAAGAAAAACTGAGGCATGAGGTTTTTCGTTAATATTTGTGTTGTTTTCTTTTTCCATAAAAGTTACATTATTCTATTTTTCCAGTTGTTTGCGGAAGTCGTGTCGCGTGTTCTTTTTCGTTTTTTTTTTTTATTATCTATATTATAGTAATTCCTATTCCTATTATGATTACAACTATGGACACGGAGCCCACGGGATATATTACATTTTTATTAGATAGGAAGCTGACTTGGCTGTCCTCTAGCTCCTTGCTTATTTCCTCGAGATTCAGGCTTAGTTTAGTTAGTTCCGCGGGATCATTGATCACCGGTTCCAGCCGTAGTTCTGTACCTAATTTTTTATTATTTTCAAAATTTTGTGTTATTGTTTTAAAAGTCAAGTTAAATTGTGGTAAATGCGTTTGTATGTACTTGATGTACTCTTGTTTTTTCGTGCATAGCGTTAAGTCTGTCGTCGTCAGTTTACAATTTTCGTTTAACTTAATTTTCCCGGTTCTATTTATTTCGATTTTATTTTCGGCCTGATCTTTACACTGTATGGTTACCTGTTGTTTATATGGGGTAGAAAACAGCCATGCCTGCGGTTCTGCTAACGTTATCCAGAACGTCACATTCTATTGAATGTGACGTCACTCGCAATTATTTCTTTGTGCTCGGATATAAATCTGCACCTCGCAGGGTGCGTGCGGTCGGCATGCGTGCATTTATCCAAGTTTCTTTTAGTGTTAGGTAGTTTCTATTTTCTTTGTTTATAGCTAATAGAGTGTGAGAGGTTTTTGGGATTATAAATATATTTTTATTGTCGTACACCGGCAGGGGGGTTACTCGCACGATTTCATAGTTGGGATAGGTAATGATTGGGAACGTTAGGATCGTGTAGACGTTAGGGTTGTCATAATAGGCGTTTATTTTTACAAATTTTTCGATGGTGTACCAATTATCTATTTGTATTTTGAAGAGGAAATGCGCGCCTCAGGATAGGGTGGGTCGTCGCTTCTCTTAATTCCGATACTAAAGTTTCAAGTGGCAATAGTCGCACGAGAATTATGCCGTGTTTCGCATAGGTCAGGTATTCTAACGTGTCTTCTACGTCGCTTACTAATTTAGCTATTATTGTGCTTATTACTAGAAGGTGTTCGTCTAATTCTTCGCGGCGTACTAATTTTGCTAGTCGTTGCTGTACTCGTTTCGTGACGTTTGCTATAAGGTTTTCGTTCTTGCTTAGTGTCTGCTCTAAGGTCTCTATGTGTCCTAACGTGGCGTTTACAATTTTTATTTGGTGCTTTGCCGCGTGCTGTATCGTTTTTTGCTGATTATTTATTATTTCTAACTGTTCTTGTATCCGTCGTGCGTCGTCGGCATCCATTGTTCCAAACAGGGTTTTACCTATTGTGCCTACCGCATCTATTAATCCGCGTCGACTCGTCGTTATCTTATATACGGTTTGTAATCGTAATAGCAGTTGCGTCAGTTTTGTATTATTGTCTTCTGTTACGCGGAGAATGTTGTGACATGCGTCTCGGCTGTCGTCGTCTACGTTGTTGCGTAGCCCTTTGACCTGTTCGATGTAATTTTGAAGTAGATGGTATCTTATTTCAAATGCCGCGACGTCGATTCTGATGACTAATTTCCATGTGGTTTCCTTTACCTGCATGGTTCCAATTTTCTCAAAATAAAGTCCCGGTTCATCGTTAAATGATGTTACTTCGTACGGTGGCATCGGTTCGGATGTCATCGCTCTTGCGAGGTGTAACACGATGATGGGTATCCTGTAATCGGAATGCTTTCTTGGAGTCTATCTTTTGCTGACCGCGGTCTCTCGCGAGTTGCTACTTTTATATCGTTTGACGGATTGCTTCAGTCCGAGTTTGTCGTTAGTTTCGTACGTTTTAATTTTTTTAATATGCCCCCGCTTGAGTATGTGCCAGTTCGGGCTGACGCTGTAGACCCGAATGAGAGTCGGGCTGACGAGGAGGATGAAACTACCCCCCCGGTCTTAGTAGTGCCCGAGAGGTCAGAGTATCCGGGCCTTATTACGGGCCGCGTCCGTTACACCGCTGGTATGCGAGAGTTTTGGGTTGAGCCAGGTCGACGTGCACCGGATAATATGATGCTGTTTTTGATGCTCGCTCGGCTTCGTTTTCTATTGCTGACTGGTCAGGGGCATGGTGCTCCTCGTGAAGATTAACGTAAGTCTTTTTATTTTGCTACTTTTGGACTATGTTCTGCTTTTGGTATTTTTCCTAGCTATGTCTTTCTCTCTCTGCATCTCTAATTCTCGATAAAGGCTTTCAAATAGTTAGGGTGGACGCGTAGTGTTTTCCGTTTTATCTTAATCGTATAGTTCACGTCACTGTGTTTCTCGATAATTAGATATGGTCTGATCCATTGGGACTCAAGTTTTTTCGATCGTCCGCGTCGTACCGTCTCCTCATATAGTAGTACTTTGTCGCCTACTCTAAATGTTTCTTCGTTAACTTTCTTATCGAATTGCTGTTTCGCTTTTACCTTTTCCTGCTTAGTGTGTTCCCTTGCGACTTGGTTTGTTGCGCGAATTCGTTCTCGCAGTTCCTGCGCGTAATCCTCGTATGAATACGTTAGTTTTGGGGACTTTGACAATGCTGTCGGTAGGTTAGCACGATGTCCATAGACCAATTCAAACGGCGTGAATCCTGTTGTCGTGTGGAGGCGTTGTGTTATAGGTAAACATCGCGTAGGGTATCCATTCGTCCCAGTCGGTTTGATCTTCGTTTATATAATGCGTCAGGTATTCCGCTAAAGTACGATGCGATCTTTCTAACGCTCCGTTACTTTCCGGAGGGTATGCTGTCGTCTGAATCTTTTCGATTTTTAGTAGTTTGCACGTATTCTTGAACATTTCACTTGTGAAATTCGTGCCTTAGCCCGTGAGAATTTTCTCCGGTATCCCGTGTTCCAAAACTACTTTTGTAACGAAAGCTTTGGCGACTGTATTTGCTTCCTGGTTTTCTACCGGTATCGCCTTGCTGAATTTCGTTAGGTTATCTTGAAATGTCAGGATATATTTATTTCCACTATTTGTAATAGTCAGTGGGCCTACGATGTCGAGCGCACATTTCTCAAATGGTGTATCTGTAATAATTAATGGCATTTTTGTTTTTCGGCTTAATTTATTTTTCTGGCAGTGCTCGCATTTGTTTATGTATGCTTCTACACCTCTCGTTATACCGCTCCAGTTGTGCTGTAACCGGATCTGGTTCAACGTACGCGTGACTCCTTGGTGTCCTCCTGTAGGTGAGTCGTGATATTCGTACATTATTTGCTGTTTTTCCTCTTCCGAATATTCTCTCTGGGCGTCATCTTTTTGCTGCGTTGCATTTATCGTTGATGCCTCCGGTATCGGGTTTCGGCTTAGCGCGTCGGCGTTCACATTATTATTCTTTCCGGTTTTGTGAACGATCTCGTAATCGTACTCTTCCAGCTTGAGTCTCCATCTGATTAATCTCAAACCGGGGTCGGTTACATTAAATAGCCAGATCAATGGCTTGTGATCTGTTATTATTTTGAATTTGATGCCATATAGGTAGGGACGGAAATGTTTTACCGCCCACACGATGGCTAGTAATTCCTTTTCGGTCGTGTTATAATTTTGTTCCGCTTTGCATAACACTCTGCTGGCGTAAGCGATCGGTCGATCCTGGCCTACTGGCCCTTGTGAGAGCACGGCGTAATCTGATGCGTCCGTTGTCACTAAGAATTCGTTGTCGAAATCAGGCCGGGTAATTCAACACGGGTGCCGTCGTTAATTTCTCTTTTAATGACTCGAACGCGTTCTGCTGGTCTATTGACCAAGTAAACTTTTCGCCTTTTCTCGTGAGCCGTGTCAAAGGCTTTTCTATCTTTGAAAAATTTTCTATGAATTTGCGGTAGTACCCGGCTAGACCGATGAAAGATTGTATATCCTTCACTTTTCTCGGGATCGAAAATTCTCTTATCGCTCGCAGCTTCGACAGGTCCGGGGATATTTCTCCCTCGGAAATTACGTGCCCGAGATAGACTTCCTTTTTCCGCAAGAACGCACATTTATTCGGCTGTAACTTCAGATTAAATTTGCGGAGTCTGATTAATACCGCGATTAGGCGTGTGAGGTGCTCTTTTAGGGTTGCTCCGTAAATTACGATATCATCGATGCATGTATACGAAACATTTTAGACCTAACAATCCGGCTAGTACCGCGTACATTAGCCTCTGGAATGCTGCTGGCGCGTTTTTTAATCCAAACGGCATTCGGTTAAACTCGAAATGTCCGTCCGGGGTGGAGTCGGGTTGCCGTCTTACTCTTGTGGTCCTCGTGCATCGGGATTTGATAGTATCCTGATGCTAGATCTACACCGTGAAATACTTCGCGTTGCCTAGTTGGTCGAGTATGTCGGTGATATTCGGCATGGGGAAAGAGTCTCCGATGGTTAGGTCGTTTACCTTCCGAAAGTCTATCACGACTCGAAATTTGATTTTGCCAGACGCGTCAGGTTTTTTGGCAACGATTATTATCGGCGCGTTCCACTGGCTTGCGCTAGGGCGGATTATTCCGTCGTCTAGCATTTTCTGTATCTGTTTCTTTATTTCGGCCTTATGCTTCTCCGGTAGCCGATATGGTTTCACGTTCACCGGCGCGCTATCGGGTCGCGTATTTATTTCATGCTTTATTGCCGTAGTCGCGCTCAGTTTGTCGTCTTCTAAATAGAACACATTGCAGTAATCGTCGCAGATTTGTTCTATCGCTTCGCGCTTTTCCTTATTTAAATGATCGAGTTCTAGTTGCTCGCGTAATTTCTCGCGTCGCGCGGTAATGGGCTCGCGTTCCTTGGTCGCGTGTAACGTGAGAACATCGGCGGAGTCATTTACCGGCATGTCTTCTAATGTTACATGTGGTGTGAGTATCTCGACCGGCTTGTCCGTAACGTTTAATATGTTTACCGGACATTTAAATTCGACGGGTTTCACTAGACAATGGCCAATGAATACTCCTGGCGCCGGCTCACCGCTTTTCACGATGCCGACTCTGTTATGGTCGGATACTGCTTCCACGATGGTCTCACTGCGGGGCGGTAAAGTCACCCTCCGATACGGTCAAAGTTTGAATGTGGCTTTACCTATCTTTAATTGCTTCGACGTGTTTGATATGTCGGCCTTGTGCTTCGTCAGAAAGTAATTTCCGAGTATCCCTTCGTACTCGATCGGGAAATCGTCCTTCACCACGTACACGGTGTGGCGCGTTTTGCTTCCGAGATCCACTGTTGCCTTTATTTTCCCAAGCGTGTGGATCTGGTGTCCGGTTACGCTGATTAGTGCTAATTTTTCTTCTCGCACCATTGTTTTTTCTTTTAGATTGCCTACTTCGATTAGCGTCAGGGTCGCGTCTAAGTCTAATAGTAGATCCATTTTTCCTCTCTCCGTCTCGTGGATGGGCAGAGTTATCATGTCCAACGGGCCTACCTTATGTTTCCTTGTTATCTGTGTCACTCGATACTCCACGGCGGCGCGTGCCTTATTCTTCCTGGGCCGCTCCTTCTCTTCGCTGCTACTGTTGGAGGACGTTTCGTCGCTCGTTTCTCGCGACTTATTCTTTCTCACCGTGCTTACGGGCGCCTGTTTCGTGGCGTCTCTTTTTGGTTGGCGCGGTCGCTCTGTTTTCGGTCGCCCGTTCAATGACCAGCACTCGTCCCGCTTATGCCCTACCTTCTTGCAGTAGGTGCATTCTATTGTATTTATGCCGCCGGGCTTGTCCGCTCTCGGTAGCGAGAATTTGTTTGCTTGCCGGCTCGTACGGCAATCTCGCCCGTAATGGCCGGTCTTTCCACACTTGTGGCATCGCACGGTCGCGTTTCCCGCATTTCGTGCGTTTTCCGGATTAAATCTGTTTCGGTTTACCGGTTGTCCGTTCTGCGGGGAGGGGCCTCTAACCTTCTCCTCGGCACTGGCGCCGGTTATCGCCTCTTGTAGGCTTTGGTACCGTTGCGCTCGGACCAGCATCTTAATATCCTCGTGCAACCCTATTTGGAAATTGTGCAACGCTTGCATTTTGATACTGTCTAGGATCGCTTTTTGCTGCTCTTGTGAGTGTCCTTGGCCTTCTTCCATGGCCTCGTATAATTCGCGTGCTAATTTTTCCACGTGTCTCCCGAATTCCTGCGCGCTTTCTCCCGGTTTCTGTCTTAAGGAGTTGAAGTCTAATTGCAGGTGGGTCATGCCGCGCTTGCCCAGATATTCTGACTCTAGTTCGCGCTTTAATTGCTCGAAATCGTGAATGTCGCGTGTTAAAATCCGTCATTGCTTTGCCCTTGAATTTCGTAATATCGCTTCTAAAAGCATGGCTTTGTCTGCGGGCTGAATGTTCTTCATCGCGTACGTGCTCGCGTTTATGAGTTAATTGGATCCGTAACTTCGGAATAAGGATTGGCTCTGAGGAGCGGGGCGTGTCGGGCTTGGTCGGGAAGCGGGTTTGGCTGACGTGCCGGGCCTGGGCGAGGTGAACCGATCGGCGTTCTCGCGCCGGTCCCGGGGATCCGAGCTCGGTCCCGTGCTTTGGCCTCCCGCGGATCTTCCTTGCTGCGAGGCTTCCGTGGCGGCGCGAGCCGTCGTGGTCGTCCTCTTCGGCCGCCATTCAACGCTCAGCTCAGAACTGGCACGGACTAGGGGAATCCGACTGTCTAATTAAAACAAAGCATTGCGATGGCCCTCGCGGGTGTTGACGCAATATGATTTCTGCCCAGTGCTCTGAATGTCAACGTGAAGAAATTCAAGCAAGCGCGGGTAAACGGCGGGAGTAACTATGACTCTCTTAACAGTAGCCAAATGCCTCGTCATCTAATTAGTGACGCGCATGAATGGATTAACGAGATTCCCACTGTCCCTATCTACTATCTAGCGAAACCACTGCCAAGGAAACGGGCTTGGAAAAATTAGCGGGGAAAGAAGACCCTGTTGAGCTTGACTCTAGTCTGGCACTGTAAGGAGACATGAGAGGTGTAGCATAAGTGGGAGATGGCAACATCGCCGGTGAAATACCACTACTTTCATCGTTTCCTTACTTACTCGGTTAGGCGGAGCGCGTGCCCCGAGGGCTTCGTGCCCCGGCGGTCACGGTGTTCTAGAGCCAAGCGTGTCAGAGTGGCGTGAGGCCTCGCGGCCGATCGCCGTTAATACTCCCGCGTGATCCGATTCGAGGACACTGCCAGGCGGGGAGTTTGACTGGGGCGGTACATCTGTCAAAGAATAACGCATGAATTCGCGGTCGCGTTCTCGGGATTCTCCGTTTATTTCGGGAATCATGGTTCGGGCTTCCTTCAGGCTGAGGAACCCGATGTTGTGTTCCGGTTGATTTCGGACGTCGCTATGCGTTCGCCCGTATGTGACGTCTAACGGTCCCTGGCTGCGTACGCGGCGATCTCACGCGTCGGAGCGATCGTAAGTGGCGGATTCTGCCCGACCTACGCGGTCTTGTATGTTGCGGATCGCGCGAAGGACTTCGACTGAGCGGTCGAATTTTGCGGCTTCTGCGCGGTTCATACGATCTTGCATGTCGCGCATCATATTTAAGATGTTGTTGAGCACGGAATCTTGTGCTCCCGACTCTACTCGCGTCGGCTCAGGGGCTCGACTTGGTTGTTTTCGGACGGTTGCCTGTTCGTCGCGGGCTTGAGCCGCTCTATCTCTGCGTTAATCTGCGCAGGTGATATATCCTTACGCGGCGCAATGACCGCGGCAGCTCGTTGCTGGCTCATCTTGCTGGCCCGGGGGGTGTAATCCTCTTCGGTCGGATCGAATATTCCGCTATCGTATGAAGTCAGGGAGAATTCTCTTCTTCCGGTGTTCTCGCTTTGTGTATCGGCCGAGGTGTCCGATCGTGCGTCACCTTCGGTCGGGGGCAGTCTGTGTGCGTCACTGTTGTGATCGTCACTGTGTTTGTCACCGTTTTGGTTAGCTATATTATCTCGCGGATGCCGGGATGCCGAGACAAGTCGTCCGACATCTATCGGCGCTCACGCTTATATCTCCTGTAATCGCGAAGTTTTCTTTTGGCGCTCGCGGTTATAGTTTCTGTAATCGCGAAGTTTGTCTTTTGGCGCTCGCGGTTGTGTCTCCTGTAATCGCGAAGTGTATTTTGGCGCTTGCGGATGTATCTCCTCTACTCGCGGAGTTTGTTTCGGCGCTCGCGGTCAGTTTCCCTATTTCTCGCACAGTTTATTATAAGTTGAAACGGACTTACATTAATGACGCGGAGCGCATGGTGTCTTCTTTCCGCTGAGTCGTCGTCCACTGCTACGCTGTCCCGCTGGGCCGCTTCGCTGCCTCGCTGCTCCGTGCCACGCTGCTTTGCAGCTTTGCTACTCGGTACCGCGCTGCCTCGTTGTGCGGTAGGTCGGGGCCGCCGTCTCCGGTGTCGCTGATATGTGACGCTCGGCGGCTGCTACCGTTGATTCACTCCGGGAAGCGTGTTTATCGTTTCGTTCCTGTTTTTTAAGCGAACCTTTGACAGGATGTCCTTTCGGCCGGTTAGCAGATCCCACCGCTGTCACCAATTTTGTCGTGCCGCGCCTTGAATGGGAGCTTAGGGCCGGCACCGGATCCGCAGAAAGGCGAAAGAAACACTCTCTGACCAGATTGGTTACAACAGTAGCGTTTAATAAACGGCTGATTACACGGCTGACGGTTCTGATTACACTCGATTCACTTCTTACACAACCATGACTTGCGGGTTAAAGATACGATAAACAGAATAACGCGCTACGTGCTCTCGGTGGTAACTGCTCGCCGCTTATCGGAAGTGCGGGCCTTTTAACGAGCGGTGTCGTTTCTTCGTTGCTGACTCGGCTGTCAGCGCTTTTGCTTCTGGGCTCAAGTCAGTTGCCCGGCGACCTGGTGAAGCCCGGAATGCCACTTAAGATATTTTTGGCAATAGCCGGAACTCTTGCGCTGATCGCCCAGTGTTGCAATGAGGCTGACTCGGCTTCCGCATTAGAACATAGCGCTAGTATAGCTGCCCTGCTATCCAAGCAGATATTTATCTTCCTTCCCCTTATGTTGTTGATTAGAAGGTGTTCCGTGCACTTCAGGATAGCCAGCATCTCAGCCGTAAAGACTGTTGAGTGGCTTCCCACAGGAATACTCTCCCTATGGTCATCCTTTGGCCCGTAAAATTCCGTTCCAAAGCGGTCGTTGATGCCCGACCCATCAGTGAACCATAGATCCACGTTGGGATCCCTGGCTCTTTTCGGGTCCGTCCATTCTTTTCTAGTTGGTATTTGTATCTTGAAAGGTTTTACCAACTGGTATCTCCTTAAGGTTCTGTCCTGTTTTAGAGGACAGAAAGGTGTTCTGGATGAGGCTGAGTCTTGTGTGTCCCAGACCTGTGTTCCTCCATTCTCCCTGACATTTCAGTCTGTATGCTATGTTCCTGGCTGCATTTACCACGGCAAAGTCCAGTAGAGGCACATAGAGTGCAATTTTTAGCGCTTCCGTGGGTGTGGTTTTCATAGCCCCTACTGCAGCCCTTAGGTAACTACCTTGTAAGTTTTGCAGAAGGTTCTTTGCCTCCACTTTCCTCGTCCTGGGCCATCAAATCACAGACGCATAGAGCAATCTTGGCAACAGCACCGCCCTGTATATCCATAAGGCTATACTAGCTCTAATGCCCTAAGACTTGCCCATGGCTCTTCTACACATCCACATGCACGAATTTCTTCCTGCTTTCTGCGAGGTGTACCTTCCAACTGAGTTTGGTATCTATAAACAGGCCCAAATACTTGACTGATGTTGTGAACGGGATTGCCTTTCTCCAGAGTTTAAAGGCTCGATTGGTTCTGGTTTATATTTCCTGGTGAAGATCATTATACTGGTATTTGATGGGTTAACCATCAGACGTTTGGCCTCACACTACTTTTGGACAATTTTTAAGGCATCGGTCATTCGATCCCTTAAGATGTTTAGAAAGGATCCTGTGATCACTGTAGCTATATCATCCGCATAGTCATAGGTCAGGAAGCCTTTTCACTGTAGTTCCATTAGAAGGTCGTTGACGACAAGGCACCACAGCAGGGAGGATAAAACCCCTCCCTGCGGGCATCTTTTGCCTGGTTTGACACTAATAATAGTGTCGTTGTGCATGACCGTTAGGTTCCTCTCCGCCAGCATATCCTCCATCCAATCCATTAGCGATTCCAGAACTCCATGTCTGATTAATGCTTCTTTGATAGCTAACGTCGAGGTGCTATGAAAAGCCCCTTCGATGTCCAAAAAGGTCCCAATAGCATATTCTTTCGCTTCTAGTTGTGTCTCTATTTTGCCCGTCAAGTGGTGTAGGGCGGTCTCCGTGGACCTGTCTTCTTTGTAAGCATACTGAGCATTGGCTAGAGGGTGATACATTAATGGTCTGTTCTTGAGGAACCTATCAACCAAACTTTCCAAGGTGTTTAATAGGAAAGATTCAATAGGTAAGCTGTAGTCCTTAGCCCTGATGTGTCCATTCCTGCCGGGCTTGGGTATAAAAACCACCTTGGTGACTCTCCATGTCTGGGGGACATGTCTTAGGGCAATGCTTGCCCTAAAGATTTTGGTCAATGGGCCTAACATTGCTCCCAGTCACTCCTGGAGAAGTATGGGGTGTATGCCGTCCGGTTCTGGTGCCTTATAAGGCTCGAAAGAGCAAACTGCCCACTCCACTGCTTGTGGGTAAACCACCTTTGCTGCCAACGCGCATGCTCTGGGCTTGTAAATAGCCCTAAGCTATTGTTGGTTTTTCATGGCTGAGGAAGACTTCTGAAATCCCGGAAAGTGAACCTCCATAAAATGGTTCAGAGTCTCCTCAATTGTTTCGGTAAATTCCCCACTAGGGAGCTTAAGACAGCTCCACAGTGTGTTGTTTTCTTTGCAGAGGATTTTGCACAGTCTGGATGCTTCTGGAACACTCTCAATTCCCGCGCAAAAGCTCCTCCAGTTCATCTTTTTCGCGTTAACTATCGTTTTTTTTGTAAATCCGCTGAAAATTCCTGTACTTTTCCCAGGCTCCTGGCGTGTTTACGTTTTTGGCTCTATTGAAGAGCCTTCTTACCTCAGCCCTGAGTCCCAATAGCTCCTTGTTCCACCACAAGACTTTGACCGAAACATTTCTCGGTTCCAAAGAGCAATTCATTTCAAAGGATTCCCTGATGGCATCACTCATAAAGTTCGATGCAACTTCCACAAGTCCTCCTTTGTGTAAAATCTGGTCGGTGCGTTTTTAGCCGACTAGTTACGTCAGATCTGAAGCTCTCCCAGTTTGCTTTTCTGGGGTTTCTCTCCCATTTTTCTTCTTTTTGTGAAGGTCGAAACAGATCTGTCCTGATCGGACCCTGAAGGTTCATTTGAGACTCTCCATCCCGCCACCTGATCCATCACACCTCTTGTGCATAGTGTGATATCTATTACTTTTTGTCTTCTAGAGTCCAGGAAGATAGGTTCCGTTCCTCTATTTAGGATTTGTAAGTCAGTGTTCATAATGAAGTTGGGCTTTCCCCTCTTGAGTTTATGTCGGGGCTTCCCCACACCAGGTAGTGTGAGTTAGCGTCGCACCCCAAAAGTAGCCCTATGGGAAGAAAAACCCAGACAAAAAACCGGGGGACCCGGCTGCCCTGCTTAGGGGTCTGGCTAGCTTCGGCTAACCAGACTCCAACAGCCGGTAGGGGAAGGCGACCCTGACTGCAAACGCCCGGTCGGCCAAGACAGAAAAAAAAGCGGGGTTTTTGTCTCACCCTACCGACCTAGAAGAAGGACCGACCTCGAGAAAAAACCACGGGTTTGGGTGGGTTTTTAGATTCCTTGTCCATTGCACGCCGGTGCTCCGGCAGGGCGAAAGATCCGAGGTTCACCTATAGCCGCCCGGGCCGCTCAGACGTATTCCGAGTTCGGGGCTAAGCGGCCAGGGAGAGAAAACCCGTCGGGACGTATTCCGGGGTTGGGGCCGGCGGGTCTTGCCGCCGGACGTAAGGGTCGGCGGCGCATATGGTAACCGACTATGGTTGCATATGGTCGGCAACTGCAACCACTGGGGCTTCCTCCTGCGCCTTGTCCTCTTGCGGGTGGCGGGGGCCGGGGATTGAGCTTGCTCGGCCCAGTTCCTTGGCTCGCGGAAGAGATATGGTGGGAGGTTCCCCCAACCCAAAGTCGGTCGATGGGTAGGCGGTGCCCGGTGTCGAACGGACTTGCCTGCTCGGCGGCGGGCGGCTGGCTGCCTCGGCGGGCAAGGCGATGGAAGGGTTGCAGCTTCCTTTGCCCCAACCGTCCGAGGGGCCCTCTCCGCGTGGCGGTGTCCGCTGCGGTGCCCGAGTTGTCGGAGGCCCGGGACCCCCGAAACTCCATGGGAAGAGGCTTGCCTCGCCCATGGGTCAGTAAGGGGCCTGGAGTCCAGTGCCATGACAATTCGAGGGCCCGTGACATAGCCAGTCCCCCAAGGAAACTCGGGGCCCGGCCAGTCCTACGGGGCTGGTCGGTAAGGCCATGTCCATGGCTGGCGGAGCCGCAGCGAGTTGGGGTTTAAAAACTGATAATCAGCACGAAAATTACGAAGAACGTTGCAAAGAAAACGATGGCTATTAGTACAACGAATCCTCAAAAAGAGATGAGTGTAAATACGGACGGTGAGGACATAAAAAAAAGAAGGATGTGTCTTTCTCACTCCGACATTGAGGCAATGACAGATGAGAAGTTTGAGAAGAGGAAGGAGAAAAACCAGAATATTTTTGAAAGTATCTGTGCGAAGGCCTCGCTGATAAAGGATAGACCCAAGGAAGAGTTATTTGAGCATCCCGGCCCTATAAGAAAAAAGGTTAGGGAGCTTGAAGATGAGGAGTTATTAACTAGAGGAAAGTCATTTCTTTATGACCATCTCGCGGCCCCGTACAACGACGGGGAGCGGGACAAAGAGGCTGAGACTTACGCCTATGTCGTAGTGGAAGTGTTACAGGAGATGTATAAAAGACTATGTGGCTTGGATGACGATCTAGATGGAGCCCTCCGACGAAAGGAAGAATTAGAAAAGGAGGTAACCGAACTACGGTCTAAGGTAAAGGTTTTGGAGGATAAGTTGGTTACGGAAGAGAAGATTCGCTCTTCTGAACCAACTCCAATGGAAGTGGTTGTTCTGCCCAAGGATGCGGAGTCTAGGGAGAGATCTGTACATATAGAGGAATTACCAGGGAGAAAAGAAACGAATTTGGAGGCTCGCTTTACCTATATGAAACGGAAGTACTACTAAAGGAGGTGCTTTCATTAAAGAAAGCTAAGAAAATGATCCCGGTGACCGTGAGAGACAAACAAGGGACAGAGGTGTTTGACGGATGGGCAAAGGGGAGGTAAGATTACCCCTCCTTCTTTAGGGAGTGTTAAGAAAAATACCGGAAGAAGGGAAGAAATACGAGTCACCCGGCCCACCAAGCGCGTAGAAATGCGCGTTGGGGGGCTGGATAACTCCGCGACGTCTGCGGACGTAGCGAGGGCGCTGGCTCGTGCCGGTGGGTGCGGAGTCAACGAGATCCGCGTAGGAACAGTGCGGAAGTCACCGCGAGGCTTGAGCTCCGTTTGGACTCAGTGCTTGGTTGAGGCCGCAAATGCAGCGGTGAGGAGCGGCGGGGTCCTGGTTGAGTAGTGTAGGGCTCATGCCGAGGTGTTGCCACCCCGCCCCTTAAGGTGTTTCAAATGTCTACAAGTCGGACATGTCTGGCTGACATGCACCTCCCCTGTGGACCGTTCCGATATGTGTTATCGGTGCAAGGAAAGAGGCCACAGGGCCGGTCTTTGCTCTGCGGTTTCCCCGAGGTGTCCGCTGTGCGCAAACTTGGGGATGCCAGCTGAGCATCGGCTGGGGAAGGGGGTGTGCTAGCGCCAAGAAAGTGGAAGGACGAGGGCCGCCACAAGATCCGGGATGAAGTTTCCGGGCGGCGGTTTTTCCTCCCCCCACGCGGACATACTCCGCGGGAGAAGTGGACGGGCGACGGGGGGACGGGCCCTGAGCCTTAGGGCCCGTCCCCCCGTCGCCCGTCGGGCCAACCTCGGTCGGCGTGGGCTGTCCGGAAAGGGGGGGGCTCGGGCGGATTCCCCATGGGGTCTGCGCCACAAGCGCTCTCCCCGAGCCGCGGAGGGTTGGGGCTAGGGCTCGGGGGTGGCGAGAAACGCTTCTGAGTCCTGGCCCCATCTGCCTTCTAAGCGAAGGCGCGAGGGAAGAAGCCTATTACTTCGGTGATGGTCACTCCTTCCCTTACTCGCCCGGGGGCGGGCGTGTAGTCGGGGATCGCCGCAATCCGCCCGTGCGAAAGCAACCCCGGAGGAAAGTAACGGGTAAGAGTGATGTCACCTACCCGCCACAAGTTAGTTAAACCCGACAGGGCACATGGCGTGGGAAGCCTCACAGACGGATCTTAGATGTTTTTCCGGGGCCTCCCCTACACAGCGCCGTGAGGGGCACCCAAAGAGGTTTTAGTTAATTAAAGTCCAACATAACCGCCCGCCCCGCCCCAGAAGCGGGGGTATCCGTGTGGATTTCTTTTCGTAAAAAAAGCCCTCAACCCTCCCTCCCCAATAAGAGCAGCGAAGTTGGTGCTCGCAGCACCCCTACTTTTGCTGCCCCTTGCGACCACCCGTAACCGACGTTTTGTTTCCCGGAAAAAATCTCCCGGAAATCAGTTTCCAGAAAAAATCTCTCCGGAAAAAATCTCCCTATCAAAAAATCTCCCCCGGAAAAAATCTCCCCCGGAAAAAATCTCCCCCGGAAAATATCTCTCCCGGAAAAAATTTCCGTGCCCAGCAAAAACCGAGGTGCCACATGGGTTTACAACTTTCCACGTGTGAAAAGCCCACGCACGTACTTCGCAAGGCACACTATGTGTATAGTTTAATGATAGTGGAGCCCCCCGTAGGGGGGCGGAACCTACTGCCTCCACGCATAGTTCACGCAATAGTTCACGCATACACTTTCCACGCGAACCGAGGTTCACGCACACACCCCCCCCCCGTGCTTTCGGGGGAGGTGCGGTAGTCCCGAAATAGTTCACGCATACACTTTCCACGCGAACCGTTCTCAAATCTTTCTCATTATCCGTGAAAAATTTCGACTGCAGCAAAGCATCGTACGCGTAAGTGACATCGCAGAAAGGAACGAATGCCACTGCGAATAACATTCGCAAATTACGAGCTACGCGGCTGCTCTCGCGGTACAATGGCGCAAGGTCGTGATCTTGTATACTACGCCAAAGTGCTTGACCGAAATGGAATAAACACTCTTTGATTTCACACTCGGGAAATTCTAGTAGTAGTCTAAACACAGTACAATCAGTTGACGGTTCCGAATAATAACATATACAAGCATCAAATAAAGTCGCACAGTTTAGTGTAACGGCTTTTAAAAATGCCATTTTAATTTGAAATACAGTAGTACTGGAATTTTAAATGGGGAGATTTTTTCCGGGGGAGATTTCTTCCGGGGGAGATTTTTTCCGGGGGAGATTTTTTCCGGGGAAGATTTCTTCCGGGGGAGACTTTTTCCGGGGGAGATTTTTTCCGGGGAGATATTCCCGGGAACTTATTTCCGGGGAGGATTTTTCCGGGGAGATTTCTTCCTAGAACCCGACCACCCAATCCGCGGCTTGGAGTTCCTCGTCGTTCTGCCTATCAAGTAGCTCTATCGCTTCTTTGACAGGCATGGGGTCCTCCACATGCACTACAACTCGATGTTGCCTAGGCAGTTTATCGAGTCGCAGCGCACGCAGCCGAACTTCGTCTAAATCTATTACCGAAGTTAGGCTCAAACTACCCTTCGGTTTCTGTATTGGTGCAGTTAAAGATAACTGCACCGTCCCTATCTGAGGTGCCCTTGAAGGTGGGAGCTTTAGTGCCCTTCGCAATGCCAAAGATACTACCCCTCACCTTTTCCTTCAAGAGAGCAGCTTCTTTGTCGTCCAGCCTACGTTCAGGATACTCCATAGGTACCATGGCCACCCTAACTCGGCCGAATGTTGTGTGGGCAAAAGTCCTCTGATCTACAGCAATCTTAGGCTTCTTGCCCAGCTGTGCAGTGCTGGAAGAACTGGCTGTGCTCTGTTCCGATTTGAGCCGCTTGCACGACCCAGCGGATGCTCGCTCCCCTGTCAAAAGCAGAGTTTCTGGAGCAGGCTTTTCAGCGCCGCTCCTCCTTTCCATCTGTTTCTGTTTTTTGTAACGACGGCGCGCCGCTCCACTAAACTTCCTATTCCCGTTATTACCAGCTTGTGATTGGGCCTTATCCGGCTCCTTCCCCAAACTGCCCGGTTTTTTTTGTAACGCGGGGGAAATTTCCATTTACTGGGATCCCAGACCCGTAAAGAGCCTGGTTTGCCCAGTAGCCCCCAAAGGGTAAGACCCCCTCGCCTCCGCGGCTCCGGAGAGAAGACGAGGGGAGTGTGGGATTCCACGTGCGCCCACCGCCCAAAGACGGCAAACGCGCGCAGCCTACCCACTAAAAACCCCCGCGAGTGGCCCGTTCTGGCGTTGTGGCGGATGCCTCAGAAACGAACTTAATCATGATTTCCGAGGCACCCGCCGCCCTGCGCTAGTTGCGCACCTTCCCTTTCCCGAAGGTTATGACCGGGGGGGTTTCCTGGTTGGAAATGATCTAACTGTGGCGGGGAGTGGCCACCAGTGGCTAGCCAGGGGCTGTTACCGGCTAAACTCGCCCAGCGTCGGATGGGCGAGCAGTTTCGGACCCCGAAGGCAAGACTTCGTGATCTTGTCGTCCGGAGCTCTCCCTTTCGGCTCCGAATTCCTCTCCCCCGAAGGGGAGAGGGAGTAGGGAGGGCGTTACTTTAAGGAGAAGGACGCGTTCTCTTCTCCTCGCCCCCTTATTTTCGATGCTATCCCACATCTCCCAACTGTTGGAGTGCAGAATCGGGGGGTCTCCGTCTACGACCGTGAGGAGGCAGTCCCCGCGGCCGCGCGAAAACTCCCCCGCCTCCATTGTCAGCCTGATCCGGCGCGGGTCGTTCCCCGCGGCGGATTTTTTCCGCTTCCTCCTTGGCGGCCATGACGGCGCCACAAAACTCCGCCATGGCTCGCCATTTTTCCTCTGCCTCGACCATCGCTGCCACTAGGGCCGGGAGGGACAGATCTTGCCCTATGTTTGTGCGGAGAACTCGGCGCTCTTCTGCCCACGCTGGACAGTGTGCCAGCATGCTGCGCCGAGTCCATATCTTCTCCGCAATGTGATGCCTTCCTTACCAATGCGACACAGGTACTCACCGAAGCAGCCGTGTTCGGTGAACACCTGTGTCATGTGAAACGTTAGTCCGCGTCCCCGCCTGTTTGTCCATGCCTCCAGGCATGACCGAACGGCTTCGACGACCCTCCTGTCCGAAAACGCAGGGTTCTCGAGATAGTCTTGCCATTTGGCGAGGAGGGCCATCGCAGCTTCTTGGCGTATCGCCGCTTTGACTCTGGCCGCGATTATCACGCCCCCCGCCTGGACCTCCCGTGTTTGTCAGAAAACATTGGCGAATTTATCGACCAGAAGCTCGATGGGCGGAATCCCGGCCAGAGTCGAAGCTGCCGCGTGGGAGATGGTGCGATACCCTCTTACCGCCCTAATGGCCACCTGCCTCTGCACCTTGCGCATGGGTGCTCTTAGGCGCTCGGTAGCCATCATTTTCGGGGCCCAGATCGGTGCCCCGTATAGGGCGATCAAATGCACTACTCCCACGTAGAGTCGGCAAGCCCTGTTGCCTACCCCTTTGAGATTGGACATAAGGCGACAGAGGATGTTTGCCACCGCCTTAGCCCTGGGGGCAACGCTGACTATGTGCTCGCCGAAACTCCATGTACAGTCCAGCCAGAGACCAAGTAGTTTGATCTTGGTCCCTATGGGGACGCGGACGCCATCTACCGAAAGGGCTATTCCCTCGGGTGGCTTCCCCCTCAGGCGGTAGAAGAAGGCCGCCTGATTTTTTTGTGGAGCCACCTTTAACCCAAAGCTCTTTATGGCGCGCACCACGCAGACCCCCTATGTTGGCCAGTAACCTGGCCTACTCCCAGGTTTCCCCCTCAACTCCCAAGAAAGTGTCATCGGCGTATCCGGTGACCCAGGAGGGGAAGGGCAAGCCGTAGTACGGAGTCGTACCAGAGGAGCCACAATAACGGGCCTAATATTGAGCCTTGTGGTACTCCCCGGGTAATGAGTCTCACCTTCCACACACCAACTTTGTCCATATAGGCCACTCTCCTGTCCCTAAATTAGCTAAAAATGACCCGTATTAGAAAGGAAGGGACATTGTGATACTTGAGTGCCCTTCCTATTACGGGCCAAAGCAGGGTGTTAAAAGCATTAGTAATGTCAAAAGATGTACCAAGCAACACTCCGCCTTTTTCCCCGGAGTTTCCTGACGACTCGTTAGAGCTCCTTTTGAGTCACCCCCAGCTCCTCCTCGTTCTATTTGTCTGCACCGTTTTCTTCGGTGCGGAACTCTTGCTCCCAACCCACTTCCTCCGGTGGGAAGAGAGTCTGCACCACCTTGTCGAGGAACTGGGGATCGAGTGACTTTGTCGTAGGGGGCGCCCAAGGCCTAAGCTTATTCATAACCAGCCTATATGGGAGACCCCATGGATCCTCTTCTAACTACTGTGTTCAGTTGCCATTAAGACGGTCGGGTGACATAAAGATTCGCGAATGCAGGGACATCACGGACGTTCGCCTTGTTCTTGCGGCGGAGGAGACGACCGACAATATACATTTGACAAATATCTGAGGTGTTTGACCTTTTACATGTTGCGACGGTTGCGCATTCTCAGTCCTTTTTAGTGTGACTTGATGCGTTAAAATTTAGGAAACGATTAAATTGGAATTATGCGGTTTGTTCTGAAGAAGGCCAAGTAAGGCTCGAAACGTCGACGTTGTTTTTATATTGCGAACACATTCGTTGTTAAATTGGTTTTAATAAATATACACCTATTAATAGCACGTAATGTGGCCGTTTCTAATATTTAAATAATGAAAAATCTCTGTACAATTAGAGCTCGCAGGATAATGACAATCAAAACGCGAGCAAAACTCGAGTTTAATCAGAAATAAAAAACGAGCACAAGTACATCTAGAGCGAATATAAATAGTCCCATTATTTTTGTATAGACTATTTATTAAATTAAATTTTTATATATTTAAGAGAGAGTTTTTTTTAGATGTTATAAATAAAAATAAGAGAAATAGGATCGTAACGATATACAATCAATTAGAATCAAAAGCCATGCGATCCAAGCTTAGGTCTTTGACAGCCTTATATTAGTTACTGTATACATATATGTCTATATATATACATATAATTTTTCCAACAAAATTTATTGCGAAAATTATTTGGTACGACGCCCTACACGGAATGAGGGAGGTTCCAGGTTCGAACCCTGGCTGAGGTAATATTTTTCGCAATAAATTTTCTTTACAGTTTTTAGATAATTAAATCAAGTCGATTTAATTCCGGGGAGGGAAGGGTTTTTAATTCTAACAATTACTGTGTTTTAAGTCCGACAAATAATCGGCGCGCAGTTTGTTGGAAAAATTATATGTATATATATAGACATATATGTATGCAGTAACTAATATAAGGCTGTCAAAAACCTAAGCTTGGATCGCATGGCTTTTGATTCTAATTGATTATAAATAAAAGTTTATTATTTAATGTAATAGTAATAAAATATGATCATAAATATAACCGATTTTATTATTTATTTTTGTACATATTAATTCGTTTCAACTCTATTAACTATAGGTATTATATAATGCTTATCATTATTGTTAAGTTTCTATAGATTTTAGTTTTCGTGTTTAAATAAGCGCGCGTTTCTAGTGATTATATCCAATAAGATTCGTTTGGGCGCAGCGGCGCTCACAATCACACGCGCACGTCTCGTAGTAGTATTTTTCGGTTGGTATTCTTTTTAGCGCGCGCCAAAAACTCCCGCCTATCACTCTCGTCTTTTGGTAGCGTTCGTGAGAAGACATGCGAGCGTGACAATGTAATACTGATTCCAATTATATTAGATTAAAGTTGTGTTCTTTATTATTCAGCTAATTCCAATTTCTCGACACCTGCGCACATCCAAGATAATATCCAACAATTATAAGGAATTACAATACATTTTCGTAAAATATCTGTGGCGTAACATGCTACAATAACATTCGTTAAATGCTGTACATGAATAACTAGAAGATGATACATCTCCCTTTCTACATATTGTATCTTTAATGGGTCGATAGGACTGCCCTATAATAACGTACTTTTTTATATTATTAATGCCAACCGTAGTTGAAATACGCAATATATATTTAATGCTTATAAAACCGCCATTATTTAATTTAACAACGCTATTATTACGCTTATACATTCTAAAATAATTGCATGTATGATAAAGAATATTTTTGTAAATAAATCGTTGAAAACTGTAGATATTATCACGCTCAATGTTTTGATTCATCAGTCTCTGAATTGCAGTGATTTGGATTAAATCCAAATGGATTTTTTTCCCCGCTCCGAAAATACGTAAATACCCTTCATCTGATACACTTTTATTACTGCTTAATTTTATTTTTCCGACCAAACAATTGTACAAATGTTTACCTTCTACACTACAATTTTTTTTTTTTTTTGAAAATAATACAATTCTTAATTTGTTGCAATCGTAGGTAGGAGTTGCATACTTGTAGTATTACAAATTGAGAGTTATAAATCATATTTCGAAGCACACGATTGTAACTTTCAAATGGAAAAGCGGACCATGCCCAAATAGCGCCAAACAATTTCACACTTTTTGGTATATGAAGTAGTAAATGCACATTAAACTTCATATGTTGTTTTCCGTACAACGTTTCCACTTCAAACACAAACTTTCTTAATGCTTTTTCGGCATCTTCAAAATCTTTTTTGGTTATTTCATCTGATAAAAATTTATGCATATTAAAAACAAGCAATGAAATGTTTAAAGTACCTATTAGGCAGTAATCCTTGTAAGCACGGTAACGAGTAATACAGTAGTAAATTTTTCCACTCTGATGCTTTATATAATTTCATATTTTCAAGCGCGCGTGGTGTCCGAGTTAATTCACAAGGAGGACAAATATTTAGCAGTCGATCATTGAAAATCGATTTTTTCGAACCTATATACCATGTGCACTGGTTATATTTAGGATCAAACCACATAAAGAAAAAATATTTTACAACTCCAAGTAATACTGCATGCATGTATTCAGGAGGAAATGAAACTACAATATTAAAGGTTGTCAATAACATTAATAATGAGACTCCTTTAACTCCATTAATAGAAATATTTTTTACAACAGCCTGCTCAGCATCTCTATGATGTTGTTCCCTCGTTCTTGCAATGCCTTCATTTCCACAGTAAACACGTGCATAACCATTTCCCACTTTAACGTGCTGCCCTAGATGCAAACAAAGTGAGCATTCAAATTTTCCATTAAATTGAGCTATATTCTGTAAAGAACATCTGGCTATAGAATCCACTGGAGAAAGGATTGCATGCACTTTAATATTTACAGCTTCATTCAAGTTAGGTGGCAAACAGTCAATTCCGTGTTTATGTAAATCTCGTAACTCATCAACAAATGGTTTTAAAAAAATATCTACAACAGGTTTTATAGATCCACACCATAAACCAGCAAGTAGAATATTATCTTTACGAACCCGGTAAGAAAGTTCATTAATCGTTATTAGAATGGGGCACATTGATACTTTTGATGATTTAAAAGTATTAACACCATCAGTGTTCCATTGTAAGGTTATATCGAAATCAGATATAACTTGATTTTCAACCATCGAGCGATACACTTTCCTACTTGTAACATCTGATAATAAATTATTATCATTACAAGTTCTTTGTAATTTATGGAAGACACTATTCGACAGTAACTGTCGTAACTGTTCCTTAATTGGAATGTATACGAAAAAATTTCCATTCCGTTTAAGAACTGATTCTGTATTACGACAATGACAATTTGGACAATTTATACTTTGTCTTCCTTTAAAATATCTAATAAAGAAATACATCCTGTACAATAATAACATGTAACAAGTTGTGCGATGTCGAGAAACTTTTTTAAAAATAAATACTTTGAAGAAAGATAGTGGTTCGGGAAAGTGTCAATTAATTAAATCTATGAGATCTTCCAATGCAGTCCCACTTGCTCCATGCCGAATTATGTAACTCATTAAGAGTAGATCGCTTTCTTCCTTTGTTAGAGGGCAATTTGGATATATTGGTCTTCTAGCCTGACAACATAATAAAATACAAGACATTATTATATAATTCAATTTGTGACATATTGCCTATTCAGGGTTTACATTTGAAATTTGAAAATAGGTAAATATTTCATAATTTTCTTTTTATTATGCTGTTTTTCGTCATATTGACATCATTTTTATTAGGCTGTTTTCACTTGCAGTCGAGTGGTTTTTTCATTTTAACATATTATGGACAGCACACTGTATAACAACTAGATTACGAACCTTATCTTCTATCGCAGGTTCTGGATCATTATTATTATGATTAGGTTATTCAATAGGTTCTGGCACGTTAACATTTTCAATAATGGCTTCATCATTGACATCTTCATCAACATCATAATCATCGTTAGTACCACTATCATTTGAGGAAGTCTGTATACATATAAAATTTTATATGATAATACATATAGATACATAATAACATTAAAACATATATATGTGCATGTCGACATTGCCCAGGCAATAACGGACATTGCTCGAGCAATATATATATATATATACATATATATATACTTATTATATAAGTATATATATATATATACTTATTATATAACTTAATTGAATATAGTATTCATGGTTTTATTTGTACGATCAAACACTATAAAATAATACACCAAAATATAAACTAGCTATATAATTGCCATCAAAGTTAAAGATTAATTATTTAAATCTTTGCGTTTAGTTATATATTTATATACATACGAAAGATTAATGCTCTAAATATTTATTTAAGCCTCTATTATTTAGAAACTTTTATAATAAATACTTATATATTTTGTAAATATATTATAACCGCAATCATATATTTGTTATAATAATTATAATCACGAAAAGAAACAAAAACTTTTGCGTAATATAAAAATATTTGTTTAGGGCGGAAGAGCTGTTAAGAATAAGAGATAGGACAGGAAGCCAAGGATCAATTATAGAATACGTAAGGAAAAAAGGAAGGGAGGAAGAAAAAGAAATAGCAGAAAAAGCCGAAAAAGAAAGACTAGCAAATTTTAGTAAAGAAAAAAGAGTGATAAGATCGCCGCCAAACAAGATAAAAAGAGAGGAAAGGAAAGAAGAAGGCATGGAGGCGGAAAAAATGCTGAAAGAGATTTTAGCGAAAATGGATGAACAAGAGAGAGAAAGAAAGAAGGATAAAGAAGAGATAATGAAAGAGATACACGACCTGAGGGAGAATTATA
The DNA here is from genome assembly GCF_003070985.1 of Temnothorax curvispinosus. NCBI lineage: Eukaryota > Metazoa > Arthropoda > Insecta > Hymenoptera > Formicidae > Temnothorax > Temnothorax curvispinosus. The sequence continues at coordinate 10,327 of NW_020217488.1, read as the reverse complement.
AAATGAGAGAAATGCTTTGGGAAGAGCAAAAAGTGAGTTTAGAAAATAGAATAAAACAGTTAGAGAAGAAAGTAGAAAAAATGGAGAATAACGGAGATAAAAAGTTGGAGAGCAGTGAACTAATGAAAAAAATGAAGGAGATGGAAAGAAACTCTGAATTAGCCGAAAGGAGAAGAAGGAAAAGTAATATAATTATAAAAGGAATGAAAGTAGAAAATGGAGGTGACAGAAAAGAGAAGATGGAGAAATTCCTTGAAGAAAAAATTACCGAAAAAAAAGGTGGAAGTGGACGAAGTGCAGGTAATTGGCCGGGGAGAATACAAAATGACGCTAGTCAGATTTAGATGGAAGGATAAAAAAGAAATAATGGCAAAGAGGAAGGAGATAGGAAAAGCAAGCAAGAAAGATATTTATGGATGACGATCTGACGGCAACAGAGTGGCGGATAAAAAAGCATCTATGGAGTGTAGTAAAAGCAGAGAGAGAAAAGGGGAAGAAAGCAATGGTAGGATATCAAAGAATATGAATTAACAATTGCGAAAGGAAATGGAATGAAAGCACCGAAATGCTAGAAAGCAGAGATATTTTTCCGACAGAGTAGAAAAGAGAGAGGACAGGGAGAAGGAGATAGGGAGAGTGAGAGAGGAGAGAGAAGAGGAAAATAAGGCGGAAAAAGGAAGAGGATTAAGGATATGCTTTTGGATCGTGGCGGGACTAATTAATAAATGTGATAAAACATGGGATTATTTGGAGAATTTTGACGTAATAGGACTAGTAGAAACATGGACGGAGGAAGATAAATAGAGGAAGGTTAAAAATAAATTGTCCAGCTTTATTTGGAATTGTGTACCAGTGAAAAGGGAACACAGGAAAGGAAAGGCAAAAGGAGAGATAATAACAGCAGTCAACAAGAATTTGAAACTTATAGAGGTTAGGGAGATTAGCGACGAAGTGGTAGAAAGCAGACTAGAGTATAATGGAAACAAATGGAGAATAAACACGTTGTACAGTCAAAAAATGGAAGATACGATGGAAACACTAAGGGAAAAAGTACAAGAAAAGAATGAAGAATGGTTGCTTAGTAGAAGGTAATTTCAACGCGAGGACGGGAAGCAAAGAAGTACCGATAAATAAGGAGGAAGAAAAAGAAAAGAGGAGCAAGACCAGAAAGTCAGTAGATAAAGTTGTAAATAGAGAGGGACGTATATTAATAGATAAAATAGAAGAAAAAGGATGGGCAATATTATGATAAATGGGAGTTTCGGAAGGGAAGGGGGATGGACTTATATAGGAGACTTGGGATCATCGGTTATAGACTATGTCGTAGGGAATGACAGAGCAGGAGAAGAAATAAATATGGTGGAAGAAGGAATCGGATCATGTTCCGCTGGAGGTGGAGTTGACAGGACCACGGGTGATGGAGACAGGAAGAAGGAAGAAAGAAATGGAATTAGAGAGAAGCGACTGGACAGAAGAAGGGAAGAGAGAATATCATGAGAAATGTGAAGGATGGTCAAGTACACAAATAGATACAGAAGATATCTGGAAGAAGATGAAAGAAAAAGTAAAGAGCGCTATCACGAAGCAGATGAAAAGAATAATACCATGGAGATTAGGAAAAAAAGAATGGTATAATAAAGAATGGAAGGAAAGGAAAAGAAGATTGAGGCGACTGATGAGGGATTGGAAGAAAGGAAGGATCGGAAAAGAAGAGTATGTGAGGGAAAGAAAGGAGCACAAGGAATGATGTAAGGAGCAGAAGGGGAGGCACGAAAGAGAGGAAGAAGAAAAGATAAGGAACATTAAAAACGAAGCGGAAGCTTGGAAGTATATAAATAAATACAGGAAAAAGAAAACTGAGGGGATAAACAAGGAGATACAAATGGACGAGTGGAGAGACAACTTCATAGAATGGAAATGTTAGGAGGGACAAAGGAAAGAGTGGTGCTAGACATAGAAGACGAGGGGAAGAAGATGGTACGAGAGTGGAGGTAACAAAGGGAGTCGGAGAAATATCGAGGGAAAAGGTGATTGAAGTAATAAGAAAACTGAAGATGGGAAAGGCAACAGGAGAGGACGGGATTGAGAACGAGGCGTGAAGATTTATGCAAAAGGATGTAGGTGAAGAATTTCTGAAGTTAATCAACAGAATCTGAAAAGGAGAGGGCATACCGGGAGATTGGAATAAAGATATGATTAGTCCAATACATAAAAGAGGAAAAAGAGACGACCCAAAAAATTACCGAGGAGTTACTTTAATGAATACGGAGTACAAAATATATGCAAGTATCTTAAATGCGAGGTTGGAAAAAGAGGTGGAGTCTAAGTTAAGGGAAGGGCAATTCGGGTTTAGAAGAAACAGAAGAACGATGGATGCAGTATACACGGTAAATTATGTAGCAAATAAGGAGCTGAGTAAGAAAGGTGGAAAGATTTTTGCATTCTTTGTGGACCTTAAGGCAGCTTTCGATAAAGCGGATAGAAGAAAATTGAATAAAATAATGAGGATGATAGGAATTGAAGATAACTTGAGACGAAGAATAATGGAGACATACAAAGAAACGAAAAACGTAGTGAAGATAAGAGATAAGAATACAGAGGAATTTTGGACAGAAAAGGGACTAAGACAAGGATGCCCGTTGAGCTCGAATTTATTCAATTTATACATCATGGATTTAGAGGAAAGAATGGAAAAAGGGCAAGCAAGAGGCCTTGTGATAGAGAAAGAAAAATTCTGGACAATTTCATACGCAGATGATGTAGTGTTAATGGCGACGAGAAGCGGAATTGAAGGAAATGATGAGGAGGTTCAAGAGGTATTTGGAAGGGAAGGGTTCGAGTTTGAGTCCAGAAAAATAAAAAATAATGGTGTTCGAGAAAGCGAGGGAAAGAAGGAAGAAAAGGGAATGGCAGTGGAGAGAGGAAGAAATAGAGGAGATCAAAGAAATAAAGTATCTGGAATATATACTACAGAAAAATGAGGGAGCGGAGAATCATATAAAAGATAGGATAAAGAAGGCTACAATAGCGATGAAGAAGACATGGAGCATAGGAGAGAGAATATTTAAAGAAGATTTTAGAAGCAGATTAGATGTAATAAAAAGAAAGTTTGAATTAAATAGATTTTAGAATTGAGTAGAAGAACCCCGAATTATATAATATCAGAAGAAGCCAGAATAAAGGAGATAAAAATGAGAGCAATAAGGAGAGCTGTGAGGTATGAAAAGAAGGCGAGACAGTCAGAGAAGAAAATAGTTCAAGCATGTATAAAGGATCTAGAAAAAAGCAGACTAAGGAAAAAAGAAAGTAATTGGGAGAAAAAAAGAAGAGAACTGATAGAGAGGGCAGGAATGGAAAAGGAGCAGCAGAGGAGAGAAATGGAAGCAGAGGACCGAGAGGCGGTGGAGAATCTCGTAAAGAGAAGGAAAAGGATGAAAAGGAAGAGAGACAGATAAAGATAAACGAGTCAAGATACAATAGTAACTATAAAGAGATTTTAACAGAGGAGTTACCAAAGTATTTACTAGGAAAAAAGAAGAAAAAGGATATAATGTTGAAAGCCAGATACACATGCGGGAGTGAGGAGAAAGGCAGCAAACATTGAAAAGAGGAAGAGGATAGAAAATGCAGAATATGCCAAAAAGAAGAGGAGAACATAGAACATATACTAAAAAAATGTAAAGCGACAAAAAGCAAGATACAGTTAAAAGAATTTTTAGGGGAGGAAGGAAAAGGACTAGAAGTAATGAAATGGATAGAAAAGGTTAGAAAAAAAGCGGAGAAAAGGGAGGAAATGGAGGAAGAAGAGTAGGAAGAGAAATTTAAGGACAGTTAGAAGGTTGAATTAGTTTTGGAGTTAGTTAGGATGATCTAAGTAATATATAATGTATATGTATGTAAATGAGAAATGTTTGTAAACTATGTTATGCGTTTGTAAATTTATGTAAAGGTTGACGGAAGTCATCCTAAGCCGCAAGGCAAGGATTAAATAAAATTATTATTAATAACTAAGTAAGGCTCTGTAATGTAAAAGAAAGACCTTAAACGGGCAATAAGAGCACAAGCGTGTCGTTAAAACGCTAAACTTTATTATCAACAGTCACAAATACCGAAGTCAATTAACGAACGAACGTTTCGACCCTTCTTTGGGGTCCTCCTCAGCGTATATCATACATATAAAAATTATCGTCGCAAACATACATACAGATTCTACCGCCGTAAACAACAAATCATCGCTGGTCAGTTAGATGTGCACTCCGACGCGTTCTAGAAAATCGTCGCATAGAAGTTTCCTGGTTGGAGCGCCAGGAAACTTTCAAACGGATGTACTGTCTTTGTCATTGTGACGCAACGCCTGTGGACAAATTCGGAGTGCCGTCCTCTCTCAATATTCATACAGGAACACAATAGATAACAAATAGATAACAAAATGGTATCAAACAGGTAACTCACAGGTTTGACATACTGGACGATAGTCAAGTCGCAACGCCACGTCAATCAATTGCAGGAATCGGTGTGTCTCAGAGGACGCTCACACAGAGAATGGCACGCTTGTCTTATACAAGATATTGACGGTATAAAGAAGCGGGGGGAAAGGTCACGCATAATATAAAACAAGTCCGCGTAACAACAATAATTCTAAACTTTAACAAGTCCCTCGATAGCACTAATATATATCTCTGGTATATCTTCAGTATCCGTCTGCAAATTTAAACCTTCTCTTTGCCTTTTTATGTAAATCATTTCTGATATTAAGCGTTTACTAAGGGACGGTTCTCGGTCTAATATTTCCACGTCTTTCCAGTTAAAGTCATGGTTATACTGCAATCTGTGGTCTGTTAAGACCGAATGGCCCGCACCACTCCTTCTGATATGCGAGTTATGTTCTTTAACTCTCGTTAAAAGTTGTCTCCCTGTTTGACCGACATAGGAAGCCTCACAATCATTACAATTAATTTTATATACGACATTCCTATGCGATAATCCAGGGAGAGTATCCTTGTGACCTCTGATAAGTCTGTTCAATTTATTGAGACTGAAATACGAGAGCTTTATATTAAGACCCTTGGTTAAATTTTTATATTTCTCAGACAACCCAGGAACATATGGTATCGTGAAATATGGAACTTTATCAATGCTCTCATCGTTCGTAACGTGTCTATCATTAAGTAAAAATCTCAAGCGCTCATGTATCGTCCCAAAAATAAATTCCAACAGATAACAATTATTTATCAGAATTTGGATTAAAAATCTTATGTTTTTTTGATGAAATCTCGGGTGCGACAGCTTAAATACTCGATCGATCAAACCGATGACCGTGCCCTTTTTCTGACAGAGTGGATGTTGAGATAGGAAATTTAAATATCTTCCGGAAAAAGTGGGTTTGTGGAACCAGTCAAATTGCAAATGCTCGCCTATGTGAAACATGGTGACCTCTAGAAAGTTCAATTTGCCACCCACACCGATCTCCATAGTAAATTGCAATCTGGGGTGAAATGAGTTGAATGTTTCTAATACGTGAGTGCATTCATTAAGAGGCACTGTCATTGCAATATCGTCCACGTATCTCTTATAAAAAGAAGGAGCAAACTTCAAGCTTCCGAGCGCTCTAACCTCCAGGTCTTGCATCACGATATCCGCCCCTATGGGTGACAAAGGGGAACCCATAGGAGAACCGAAGGTTTGCTGATATATAACTCCATTAAAAACAAAAAAGGTCGATTCTAATACCAATCTTACTGCCTGGAGAAATTCAGACTCAGGAATCGAGCAACTCTCAGAAATATAATTCCACCTTTTTGCAATGCTGTCAATAATCATTTCCGTAGGCACGTTAGTAAAAAGAGAGATAACGTCAAGAGACATTAAAGTATTCTCTAATATGGGTTTCGGATAGCTTTTTGACCAAGTCAAAGCTATTCGAGACATGACTATCTCCTTTAGGAAAGCTATTAAACATGACTTTATGGAGAAAAGCAGCCAAATTGTACAACGGGCTATCCACACATGAAACGATGATTCTAAGAGGATAATTAATTTTGTGGATCTTCGGGAGTCCGTACGCTCTCGGCAAATTTCCGTCACTACAATAAAGCCATCTGTACAATGAGTCTGAGATGAATTCTGATTTCCTCCATCTAGTCAAAAGCTCTCGAACCCGAGTTGTTACCTTTCTAATTGGATCTCTAGAGACAATCTTGTAAGTATCTGTATCTCCTAAGAGTTCCTCCATACTGGCTATATATTTATCTTTGTCCATTGCTACCGTGACGTTACCTTTGTCAGCCCTCGTTAAGATTAAATTAGAATTATCATCCATAAAATTCTTTGTAGCAATCGACAAATGTTTCATCGCGTTATCGTGTGCACTTTCTTGCACCTCGTAACCCCGAAGATTATTCACCATATTCGAGAATCGATTTCTAAGAGTTGTATGAGTTCTAATAGGAAACTTCTTTATATTATTTTCAATGTTTTTAATAAATTCGATCGTTACTTTGTCTTTCTTTAATCCCGGAAGGCTAAAATTCTCACCGAGTTGTAGAAGACCTTGAATATCTGTAGGGATATCAGTGGATGACAAATTAACGAACCACCCATCATTTAGTTGCATTAAGGAAGGTATCGGCGTGGTAAAAGATTTCGGATCTATGTTTATTGCAATTTTTTGGCCAGAGCGGTTGAAAAAAGGCACTAACGAGTATGTTACATTATTATTGTCAAGGACCCGGTGTTCCGATGACATGTTACAAAAATATTCAATCGGTCTAATGTTTTTCCGTTGGTTCATATGTTTGAAATATAAAAATTCAAATTTCTTGTTTATCTTATTTTTTGAGCTCTCACAGAAGGAATGCAGTGACCACTCTTGTCTATTAAAGAAGGAGTTGCAGACGGATGCTGGAATACACCGATACATCGCTCCAGAAACTCTATAAACCTGCGTACGTGCAAAGCGAGCATGACAGTATGCATCCCTAAGTTCGATTTGCAATAATTGTTTAAAAAACTTGGATTTACAATGCTTAAATTTCGCTATTGCTCTGAAGTTAAACAGAGTGTTTTCAAAATATGCAAAGATGTTTCCTATATGAGAAGGTATAATGCTATGTTTCCTGCACTCCCGTTTTAAAATTATTATTATTATCATATTAAAAATATTTGTTTAAAAAATGAAAACAAAAACTGATACATATAAATAAAATTTTCGAAAAACTAATAAAAAAAATTCGTGTTACAAAATGGTTCCGAGCAAAAAAAAAATTTGTTACACATCATCTCGCCGAGCATTTGCCAAGTGTTGTCGTTTAATTTCACCAAGTCTTGTGGACATAGAAATTTTGATATCCCGGATTGATTTAAAGCCATCCTTTTTTTTGGCGCGCGATTTGGCAAAATCTGTCAAAAATTATAATACCCATGGATTAAAAATAAAGTGAATAAAAAATGTAGGATTCAGTAACAAAAATAACAAATATTTTAATTACCAATGATTGCATTCTTTCTTAATTTATCCAGACAAATGACGTTTTGGTTTTGGCGTTCTTTTCCCTGAGCACGTGCAGTTTGTCCAATAAGTGTAGCGTTTAAAAGAACTTCAGGTTTGAAGACTCCTTCCATAAGACGACATGCAAGATGAGAAATTCTACATGATGCTCCAATTGAGTTATAGAGCGTCTTCAATTTGCAATATACCCCGTGTTTAAGTAATACCACCTAAAAAGTAAATTATAAAAATACATTATAAGGATAACAGTTTTATATATTATAATTATATTATATTATTAATCATATCATATTATAAATCAAGAGACACGGCAGTGTCTCGCGCCAAGTACACGCGGAGCGAGACCGACCGTGACTCTTTTACGCGACGTGACGAGTTGCGAGTACACGAGATGTTGAGATTTTGATTAACGAGTGAACGGATCAAGTTCTAAGTAGGCTTGATCGATAGCTTGGGGTCGAATTAGGGGGGGGGGGGGGTTCTCTTATAATATTCCGCTACGTGCCCTACGGGCGGAAATATTGCGACGCAAAGTCCAAATGTGAATTTTTTTTTAAGATACGTCGTTAAGATACGTCGACATAACATAATATAACATATGTATAACAGAGAAATGTCACTTTCACTTTTTCGACACTGGCGGCTAGCGGCGTTAGTATCGCAGTGCAGTGCAGACAGTGCGTTTAGCGCGCTGTCAGTCAGTTCATAAGTCATCAGTTATAATAGTCCGGGAGCCAGCTGCCATTTTAAGTAAATTATTTTAAGAAATCTGAGATTTTCGGCTAGTGTTCAATTCGGTCTGCTAATAAACAAAGTGAACGTCAGCTTCCATGGTAGCGGTGGGTGTTGCCGCGGCATCTACCCACACACGTATAATTATAATAAAAATAAACCGACATAAAGAAAGCTGAGACTTTGTTTGTACGTTTATTATGATCTAAATAAACGGAAAATAATAGTCAGCTGACTTCATGGTGGGGAGTTGTACGTCAGCTTCTCGCCCAAACATGCGAAAAATATGCGCTGAGTAAACTTATACTAAGAAAGCTGAAATTTGGGGAAGTTATAGTCAACTTTAACAATTTCACGAAAATAATTGTCCGCTGAGTTTTTCGCGGTGGAAAAGTGCTCAGCTGACGACTGAAAGATACGGCGCATCGCTATGCGCGCGGGCGCGTGGCATCCTTCACTGCATCAGCTGAGCACTTTTTCACTGCGAAAACCTCAGCGGATAATTATTTTCGTGTAACTGTTACAGATAACTATAAGTTTACAAAGTTTTAGCCTTCTTGGTTTCAGATAACTTGATTTTTATTAATAAAACGGTGCGTATATGCGCGCGGGCGCGTTGCGCCTATCTTACGGCATCAGCTGCTTCTCTCTCACGCTAAATTATGCTATTGATTATATTCAAATATGTAATTATATTTAACGCATTTATTGACAAAAATAATTTTTTATTTACGTTTTTTTTTTTAAATACGTATGAGGTATGAGACATTTACTCTTCAGTTTTCCTCATCATCGCCCTCAAACTCTTGCTCGCTTTCGTGGTCGCTGTAATCCATATCGATCATCGGCGTCCAATCCTCATCATCTGTAAGCAAATATAATAAATAATATATTATTACATAAAAAATAATCGCATAAAAAAGTTTTAGTTTTATAATTTTAATACATATATAATATAATAATATAATAACGCAAGAGCAAAATTCTGAAATTAATTAAAATATTATTTATAAAAAGTGTTTACGTTATAATAAAAAATTGTTTTAATTGTTTCTAAACTGTATTTTTAAATTAAAAACAAAACTAATCTAAAAATTACACTTGAATAAAGAAATAGTGAAGTATAATTCTGACCTGCAGTACTTTCTTTTTCTTCCTCGATGGTAATATCGCCAAGAGAAGGGGGTAGCTGATCGCGGTCGAACCATTTGAACAAAAATTTGTTGTCCTCTTCTCTCCAGCCGTAATCAGTGGGGTGCAATTCAGTTGGAACAGCAAGATGTGCATCATGGGCCCAAATATTAGCGACGTACGTCGTCCGAAGCAAATGTTGGTGCAGTTCAATTTTGCAAGGCGGTAGAGCTGACCCGTCTATATTTTTTGCTGGCAGACGAAATATGTCATCGTTGTCCAGGTAGTCGCCGCCGGACCCAGGGATGTTGTGGTGGGAGCAAAAGGGAGCCTTTCAAACTATAAACCGTTTACGGATATACCTGTAGCGACGGTCCCTTTAGTCAGCTGGGCTACAATTGTATTTGATCATAAAACTCCGGTGTTTATGAGCGTGTAGCCGAGACGAGGAAATACATCTCTGTATCTATAAATATTTACTTCTGGCATTTGCATGTGTAAATGTTTATTATTTATAATATTATATATACGTATTTACTGTTTATATTGTCATATATACATATTTAAGATCGATGCAAACACAGCCGTGCCGTATCCGTACCGTGCACGAAACAGAAACATCAGACAAGGATACCTATTGTCTCCATCCTTGTCTAATGTTGTCTCTATCCTTGTCTAATGTTAACGATACGGATACGGTACGGGTACGGCACGGCTGTGTTTGCATCGACCCTTAAGGTGATCCTAAAGCCGTGATCCTAGCCGGTTTTTTTCGGTTTTTTTCTTAGCACTAATCTTTTAATTGGCTTTATAGAAATGCAAAATTCTTGTCTAGAATTAAAGTACGCATCAAAATCTAGGTCATGGTGGTCGAATTTATATGTGGTGGTCGTCTCGCAAAAAAAAAAATAATATTAATTTTTTTTCGTTTTTGATATAAATTCGACCACCATGACC